>NC_043715.1:23270967-23326161 GCF_006229205.1 Suricata suricatta
AAATAAATAAATAAATAAATAAACTCCCTGTGTCACTTATACATTAAAATTTAAAGAAATGGTAAAAAAAAATGTAGGAAGATGTACTGTTCTCAAATCAATTTGTCACAATTTTCTTTTCTGCCTATGCAATAATTCTCCTGTTTTCTGTAGGATCGATTAGCTACATTTTGCCCATTACTTCTTGGGAAATAAGATACCTGAGCAGACGTGGCAATACTTAGTATTAAGTGAGGAGAGTTGTAAGATTAATTAAAGAAGGACTTATAGATACCAAACACATACACTCTATCAAGTGCCCGAACACATTAGCCTTGAGGGTTCAGTCCAGCATAAGGGCATTTCTGCTTCACAGTATCACAGATAGGCAGAGTCTGTCACTATCTTGCTTCCTAATCCAGTATCCCCCAGAATATATGTAGCAAGCATTAGGACAGGGTAAAGCCAAAAGAAAGAACCAATGGTTGGTCAAGTGAAGATCCAGACCAGAGCCTAGACGTCAGAGCTAAGCTCAGCAGCCAACCCCAGCACAACAGAACACTGGCTAACTCACAGGACAGCAGGGTTTCTAGATTCCCTTTGATTACAACATAGGTAAACTGACTAAATTTTAGGCCAACGTTAAGTGTCCAGTGTATGAGCACCCCGTGCAAATCATATTTCTATCAGTAATTTTCAAAGCATAGTTTCAGAAATGTCTTTTTAATTTTTATCAAGTGAAGACCAAGTTTCACCTTGAAGCTGTAGTAAATATACCTCAGTCTTGTAGAGATGGAACTCTGAGCTATGTATCGTTCTGTCTTGCAGAGCCCCCAGCTGGACTGAGCCCCAGCTACCTCCAGTGGTAATCTTCCTGCTAACATACACTCTACTGGGTTTATTTTCCTGACTTCTCTATTTCCCTATGGGTGCTTCCTGGGAGCAACATCCAAATAAACTCTAAATTTATACCCTTGTCCCACAGTCCTTTGTGGGGGGGTGGATTTCAACCTAAGACATGGTGGATAAACAACTCTAGTGTACATTTAATATACTGCTAATTATGGCCGCAACTTTATTCCCTATAGCAAATCCTTAGGTTCTTGGACTAACACAGTTTGAAGACCTACCTCTTCACTGATTTAATGGTAAGGAGTTTTGGGGCTGAAATTATATAGACTGAAGCTCTAGCTAAAGTTCTTCCATATATTATTAGGTGCATGACTTTGGGAAAGTCAGTATCTCTTAAACTGAGGTATCTTCATTTATCTGTACACTATTTTTCTACCTCACTTATTCTCATTCTAATTCAGTAAACACCATGTAATTATAGACCCTACAGGTTTCCCCATCATGCCTTTCTTATTAAAATATTAACTACATGCCAACCTATCTTGCCATGTTTTCATAACACATGTCTTTTATTTATGTTTAACTTTCCCCTGGCTCTGGGCAGAAAAATTTCCTCAAAGTCATCATCATAACTCAAACAGGAAACATAAAGTCATCAACATAACTCAGACAGGAGAATGTATAAGTTTGGGGTGACAGTAGACATTTTCTTCTGCTATAATCACTGGTCCATCTTTATGAATGATGCTAATGACAAACATTACAAACATCATGTTAAACTCATTTCAGCACTTAAATTTTATAACATTACAACATTCTTACAAAGCAGGTATCATTTCCATTATTAGTTGTGAAAACTGAAACTCAGTACAGTAAGTAAGATTTACTAAGGTTCTCTCGTAACAGGTGTCAGAACCAGTATTTGAAACCTGGTCTGTTTTGGCAGTAAATCCAGAACTCTTTAAAAATAAACGGTTGTATATTCTATGGGACACGATGTGTATTTAAACTCGTTACCTCTCTGACATTCTCCTTTGATCTAATATTAATTAAGACCCACTCATCAACTCAAACAAATTGTACACAGCAAAAAATCAATAAAGAGTAGCTTGCACTACTACTATTACTACAGTAATTATTAGAAACGTATATTTGGGGAATTCATGAGATTTGTGAAATGCTGTTTATTTCCATTTTTATTTCAAGGAAAATCCTTTATCTAGACTTAGGAATCCAGTACAAAGACATGTGTCTGGTATTAAAATACACACGACTTGCACTTGGAATCTATGTCTAATCAAACATTGAAATTTTTATAAATTAAGCATCATGCTCATTACCCTAACACAGTCACCGTATCCAAAAAGTGTGCTTATTTTGCACCAACATGCCTAGAATTTCCTTGCCAGAATTCATTGCTCATTATATGTATTTGACTTTATAGCTTTCAAATCGGACTGTTGGGTATGTCCAGAAGTTCTGCAAGTAACTTAGTATCTTTCGATAGTTTATTTTCCCCTTAAAATAGAGTGATGTCTGTTTTTTTATAAACAGAAGACAAAACTGTTCAATAACCAGCAATAATGTTTACTATAAGACAAAGCCTCAGGGCATCTGGATGGGTTAGTCCATTAAGCATCTGACTTCTGCTCAGGTCATGATCTCATGGATCGTGGATTTGAGCCCCCCATTGGGTTCTGTGCTGACAGCTCAGAGCCTGGAGCCTGCTTCCGATTCTGTGTCTCCTTCACTCTGTTCCTCCCCCACTCACATTCTGTGTCTCTCTCTCAAAAATAAACCCAAACTAAATATAATAATAATAAAAGAAGATAAAGGCTCAATGGATTAATCACTGAATATGTAATATGGGCCTCTGGGTTTCAGACTGGTTAATGAAAAAGCCTGGAAAATTCTGGGTCGCTTATGCTTTCCTCAAAAAAATCAAGACTCTTAAGTATCTCTAAAATATCATTTGTGGTTCTTCTGATTTCTGTTTTCTAAAGTCTCTCAGCTGGGAAAGAAACAGAGTTCTAAAAGTGAATGGACTTACTCCAGAGACTCACACTATCTTTCAAACCATTAATTGGTGACTAATGCCCGATCAACAACAACAAAAGGAATATACATTTCTCTTTTTAACAAGTCTTTGCAGTTCTTCCTTGAAGGAGAGAATTCATAACCAAATTATGCTTATTCTTCATATGCATTTTGTATGTTTGCCTGTAGAAAATGAAACTTTTCTTCATATTAATAGTTACTTTTTGCAAAATTAGCTTGTCCATTAAAAAAAATTAATGCTTATTTATTCTTGGGCGGGGGGGAGGCAGCACGAGCAGGAGAGAGGCAGAGAGAGGAAGACACAGAAGCTGAGGCTCTGAGCTGCAGCACAGTTGGCTGGTACATTAAAAAAAAAAAAAGAAAGAAAGAAACTTGATCACCCTCTGTACAGGGTAAAAAGAAAAAAAAAGCCAATACACAAAAATGTTTTTTCCTAATTCCTATGAAGCCTTCTTTCAAAATCACAACTAAATCACAAACTACAGACTTGACACTAAAAAAATGTTCCCCCAGGAAGCATAATTTCCTTGTATAATCAAATTGGACACATGACTTTTTGCTATATATGGAAACATTAATTCCTATATATCACTATGTGACTATATTGACCAAAAAATAATTTATAAGTGCTAAAAACAAAAGAAATCCAAAAATTTATCATCCAAATTTTAACTTATCCCACATCAGAACAAGACCATTTAAATGTAAATGACTAACAAAATGTATTAGGTTTACTATATACTTAAGCAAATATGCATCATTCTCAACCAAGGTTTCTCAAAGATACAATTTTCCATTTCTATGGAGAGGAGAAAACTGTTGCAATATAGATGCATGTTTCTCATATTAAATTGCAACATTGGACTTTTGGAAGTTTTAAGATTTTAATATTTTTACAGTGTTTTATATTTTTTTCATGAAATATTCAATTTCCAGTAGCAGTTCCAGAGTACATTCAAAACTTTTAAGACCTAGCAAATAAACTCAAATAAAATGGCTTTCAATTCCTACCACAAGTTTGTAAGCACAGATCAACTGCTAAGTAATTTTTAGAAAAGGAATAGGAATCATTTAAAAACTCAGCTTGTGCATTTGCTCAACTTCAGCCCTTACAAAGAACATTGAAGATTCTTCTGTTAAAAGACAACCATGTGTTCCTTGAGCAAAGAAATCAAAGACAAATATGGATATGAAAATATTAAATATTTTAAGGTATAGAGGAACCTTATTTTTAAAATATGACAAAGAATTGTGTGTAAATGACATTCCATTTTCTATCAGAAATTGAGTTAGTTTACATTTCCTTAGTATTCCAGTTTGAAGAGAGGCCACATTGGGTGCATTTTCAACATAATCAATGATTCATCATTGTTCACATCCCAGGTTTGTCAAGAAAATAATGGATGTAGTGGAAACTTTCAGTTCTGGAGTTGAACAAACTTTTGTTTCTGCTTCTTTTTTCTTCACTGCTTTTAAAGAATTTGTTCTTTGTTAAAGGAGGGCAGGGCAGTGAGCATACTACACAGCATGATTACCTTCCTCAAACTTTCAGGTTTAGGATGTGCTACATATTGAAATATACCCAGGTCACTTCCCAGGGGAAAGTGACATTTAACCCCTTGCTAGTATTATGAGCAAATGTTGTCATTGAAGCCTTCATTAGAATACAACTCTGTTTCTTCAAAAGATTCTGCACTAATATATATAAAATGCATCTTGACCCTCTCTTTCTGAGAAATATTCTTTTTAAAACAAACTCAGGAGGGGGCCAAACACGTCATCTTGCCTGATTTACACTAACTGTTGAAAAAAACAATCAGAAAACCACATCGGACTCTTGGTTTTGACTCAGGTCATGATCTCATGGTTTATGAGTTGAAGCCCCACGTTGGTCTCTGTGCTGACAGTGCAGAGCCTGCTTGGGATCCTCTCTCTCTCTCCCCTTTGTCCCTCCCCTACTCATTGACTCTCTCACGCTCTCTCTCTCTCTCTCTCTCAAAAAATAAACTAAAAAAGAAATTAGAAAATCACCCCTAGAGATACTGCTACTTGGGAGTCCTTTCATCAAAACATACAATCTTGGTTTTCTGTTACTTTATATTCCTAACAAAGAGTTGTTAAATTTTTATAGAAAATTGGTCAGTTATTCCTCTGAATTTAGTACTCTTCTAGAAACTATTTATGATATCCCTGCCCATAAATGTTGAAGACAATACCTTTTTTTTCCTCCTGAGAATGGCTTACAATGTAAACTTACCTGACAACAACTGTGTTCTTCATCTCAGTACTGGATATGAATAGTTCTTTATTGATAGTATTTAATGAGACATGGTGGCCATATTTCACAATCAGAAAGACAGTGAAAGACCCTTAAAAATATTCTATCATTTGTGATTTGATACATAGAAAAAGTTTTATAAGAAAATGCAAATTAAGTGTCATTGCTACATGTATAATGAAATATGTTTCCTTGGGGAAAAAGTGCAGTTACTTCCAAGCGAGACTATATTTGAAAATACAGAACACAGTTTTGCACTGATGATTCAGGAACTGAAAAGGCCCAGACAAATCAGGCACACATCTTGAGATTAGTTATCTGGTCAAGAAATGAAATGAGGAAAAGTTAGGTGGAAGAGCAGGATTGAAAAACAAGGAGACAGAGAAAAGAACAACAAAAGGTTGGTCATGAAAGCTGTAGTCAGGTTAAAGGGTCTTCAAAACCAGGGTGGACTTCTAGACTATCATGAAAGAAGGTGGACACTCTGATGTGTCTCCGGGTATCCCCCCTCACTAAAGGACCTAGTGATTCTGCTGCTGGAGGTACTGTCAGCTCTCAACCCATTCAAGACTTCCTTCCTTGCAGACAGCCACCTTGATCAAAGTTGTACTACCAAAAAAGAGTAGTGTAGGAATAGAAAGGGCTGAATGTGGTGGCTCATGTGGGACAATCCTGAAGGGCCATTCTGGCTTTGGAGCTTGCTGTGTGTTTGGCCACAACTTCTGTGAAAAGCGCATTGCATCCTGACCTCTTCCTCTGACCACTCCTGCTCATTCTTCTTCCCTCCTGTGCATGTTGGTCCCAAGTTGTCCCTCAAGAGAAACAGCTCGCCTACTAAATTTCACCACAGAGTTAGCTTTCCTGGGAACTTGAAGACAGGAAGAAAGGACATTTGGCAAAAATGTTAAATAAACTTTCCTTATTTAGCTTAACCTAAAACAAGGCAATATTCTTTTTTTTTTTCAATTTTTTTTTATTATGTCTTTTATTTATTTTTGAGAGACAGAGGGAGACAGCACGAGCAGGGGAGGGTCAGAGAGAGAGAGAGGGAGACACAGAATCTGAAGCAGGCTCCAGGCTCTGAGCTAGTTGTCAGCACAGAGCCCGACGCGGGGCTTGAACCCACGAACCGTGAGATCATGACCTGAGCCGAAGCCGGACGCTCAAACAACTGAGCCACCCAGGCGCCCCAACGATATTCTTAAAAATACTACAATTATAGGTAAGGGAGGGAATGCAATAGGTTGCTGAAGTGAAAAGATATCTATTCTTTTAAATCATATTAAACTTTGGGAGGGAACCTAGCTTGACCATTAAGTTCTCCCCTCCTCTAATTGTTCAACTACTTCCCCCAATAGTCTAGTAGGTTTTCTGAAAAGTCACAGGTAAACCTAAACTATGTTTATTTTAAAATCAGTGCAGCATTTACATGATCTTTTTGGCTTCCCAGGTCTTAGAAAGGTAATAGCTTATTTCATATAAGATTATGTCATATCGTAGCATTTAACTCTGTGCTTTAGAAAACAGATCTTGTGTGGAGAACGTGGGTGGCTAGGCTGATAAAGCATTCAACTTCTGAGTTTGGCTCAGGTCATGAACTTATAGTTCCCGAGTTCAAGTTCTGCATCTAGCTCTGTATTACAGCCTGGAGTCTGCTTAGGATTCTTTGTCTCCCTCTGTCTTCCCTTTCCCCACTTGAATTCTCTCTTTCCCTCTCTCTAAAAAAATAAACATTTAAGGAAAAAAAGGAAAAAGAATACTGCATCTAAGTACATATTCCTGTCTTTGTTCTTATTTCTTGATGTAGGGTGGGAAAATAAAATAAAAACAAATTCACAGCCCTGAAAATTAGAAAAATATGTTTGAATGTTAGTCTTCCACCATCCAGATATATATTTACAAATTTCTCTTACTATTATATTCTTATCTTCCCTCACATGGCTAATTAAATAGCTTACCTAAGTTACTGATAACTCCCTAGACCAAGGATGAAAATCACTTTTTCAGATTTCAAAATCGAATCCACTGATAATAGGGCATCTTCTATTGAAAAAAACTGAGTCTATACCTGAGTTTATTTACTTGTTTATTTTTTCTTTTTAAAAGAAAAACTCATGAGCACCTGGGTGGCTCAGCCGGTCAACTGTCTGACTTTGGCTCTGGTCACTATCTCAAAGCCTAGAGGTTCGAGCCTTACATTAGGCTCTATGCTGACAGCTCAAAGCCTGGAGCCTGCTTTGAATTCAGGGTCTCCCTTTCCCTCTCTGCCCCTAACCCCACTCATGCTCTCTCTCTCTCACACACACACAAATAAATTTTAAAAACATTACAATTTTTTTAAAGAAAAGCTCATATAGTATCCAGTGATATGCTGAAATTGGCTTTTATAGACTTATAAGAACAAATCATCAAATAATTAGGAATTGTGTGAAGTTGTTAAGCATCAACAGAAAATTAATGTAAATGTACAATTAAATTATGCTACAAATATAAGGAAATATCAAAATTTACCATATCCTAATTATTTCTCCATTTTAACTGACTATGCTCTTGAGGCTATTTACATCAATTCTATCTGTATAGTGAAAATTTGTGTTCCTGACATCACTGTGATCTTCTTTCTAAGACCAAATTCGGTGATGCCACACTAGAACTTAAACTGGCCCTGGCAGAATTAAACACGGCCCAGGAACCAGCAAATGCTGCAAATCAAAGACCCTCTCCAGCCTGCCTCCTAGAGCTGGTTGTCAAACATTTGCCAGCCCTCCACTGTAAACTGTTTATGTCTGAGATTTCTCTAGGTGCTTAACTCCTATCTTACTCTTTCATCCTCAACAAACCTATGAAGTAGCTGTTACTGTTACCTCATTTTACACACAAGGAGCCTAGGGCACGGGGTTTAACCTCTCCTGCCTATCGGCCACACTAGAGTCCTGTAACCTGACCATGAATGTGGGCTACCCTCACATTACAGACTGATGCACAACACTTGACTGTTTTATACATCATGGCTCATGATCATGTCCGCGTGGGAAGGAGAACTCAAGAGCAGTCAGAACCCTGTTATTGTACAGTTAGTGAATGTGAATGGCACCAATTCCCTAGGACTCAACACAGAGCATAGTCTGACCCTGTCACATGTAAGTGGCAGTTTGGGCTTCAGTTTCCTTATCTGAAAAATGTCAATAGCAGTCATCTTTAATTACATTTTACATGTACTGTGAAAACTGCCATTTCATCTGAGTCGAGCAATTTACAGAAAAAATGATTTTCTTGCAAATTAAATAAGTTTGGGCAAGAATGAAATGCTCAAGAAGGATGAGAAAGATAGCAGACTTCATACAGAAAAGGGAGGTTAGGAGGGAGAGTGATGGGGAAACAATGCATATGAGAGAGAAAATGCATGTCCAAGAAAAAACAGACACACCACAGGAAGCCAAGGGCAGACAACTGCGTTTTCCTGTAGCACCCTACTATTTTGGCCCTGTCTGGATACTCTTGTAAAGTGTTTATTACATGTTTGCCGAGAGAGATTTTTTGAATAGACAAACTTTATTTTACGTCTCCTCAAATTTTTATCACACTCAGTAGTTTTGATATCATAAAAACCAATATAAGTTTAAGTTAAATATTAAAGTTAGAGGGGTGCCTGGGTAGCTCAGTAGGTTAAGCATCCAACTTTGGCTCAAGTCATGATCTCATGGTTCGTATGTTCGAGTCCTGTGTTGTCAGCACAAAGCCGGCTTCAGATCCTTTGTCCCCCTCTCTCACTGCCCTGCCTCTACTCATTGTCTCTCTCTCAAAGTAAATTTTAAAAGATTATAGATGTAACATGTAAATAAATATGCCACATGTCTTGTGAATTTTCCATAACATAGAAACATTTTTTAAAAATCCTAATCTTATCATCCTCATAAACCCATTTTATGATGATTTAGAAGTTGATGGCTATTACACAAAAATGGCATGCTGAAAAATAATCTCCATTTTATGGCATATGATTTAAAATTAATTTTTATTATAAGTCTTTGCCCTAAGTAATGATCTTCCCAAACTGAAAACAAGGGATGGCAGAAATACCTGCTGTGCTTCTAAATCAGTGCTTGCCTACAGATCAGTTTTACTCAAATTAATTTAGGTCCTTTGGCACATTTTTACTAACCATCACATTATCAGAATTGTAAAATATGCCAAGCCAGCTTTGAGAGGAAAGTACTTCAGTATGATCTGCACTTAAGCTTTTATTGGTACATAATGATGAAATACAGGATAAATAATAAAAACATAAATATAAACCTCATTACTTCATAACATTCCTAGTAGAACATCATGAGGTTTTCCCCTAAGTCCAGAGAAGAATTTATGATGAATAATTATTCATATAGAAGTCACAGACGTACCCCAACTAGGAGGACACCAATATTTGTGCATCAGAAGCCAGCCTGCCCCTCACTACTGAGCTTGCAGGTGCTGCTGAGAATTCCCATCTGATGGGCAGAGGGACACGTGTGCAGTGCAGTTTTGGCCCAGGATTTGACCAGTAGGCTTTTCCATGAGTACTGTCAGAGGGCTTCTAACAGCCTCCTAACAACTGATGTTCTGATTTAGGGATGAATTTTCATTATAATTAAAACTTCAAGGCATAGTTATTTAAGTCATTTAAGACACGCAAGATCCTATGTTAGATGCAAGAGATTAAAGGGAGCATTCATCCACTCAACAAGAGAAAGCAAAACAAAACAGAACAAAACCAAGCAAATACATCTAATCTGTACCTGGAACTATGCAAGGTTCTGGAGATATAACAGTATGAGACACAACCCTCTTCCTTTGGCGTTAGGTAAAGCAAGATCCTTCTATCAACAGAAGGCCATTTACCTCAGTGACAAGAGCCTGCTCTTGCTAATTCCAATGGAATTAGAGCTGCCCTTTATCCTGGAACTCTTCTCCCTACTGTAGTTATGACATTAATCAGATAAACTTGGCCAAACTGGTGCCTCATCTGATGCTACGCCTATCTCCTAGGATGGCTGTGAGAATCAAATGAGATACTTTGAGATTGTTGCAGTGTCTAACATAGTAAACACTAAGTCAATGTAGTTATTGATCACTTTCTCATAAGGTTTGCAGTATTCAGGCCAGTGTTATTATAAATACATTTGTATCAATATATAATAAGCTATTTACTGATCTTTATAGTATACATTATTTAGTCTCCATAAACAAAGCCTTTTCTTTCAAACATTACTATATCATTTTTTTTTCCACCTGTAGCTAGATTAAAGGGTTTTCTTATTATCATAAGATGCAGGGAAATAAAAACCTGTCTGAATTTTTGACTGTCCTGACATTGTTGGATGGAAAAGTTCATTTTTATATAACTGAATGACATTCCATAAATTATTTAAATGGCAATAGAGATTATTAACCCATTTAGCAACTTATGGATAGATACTATTTACACATGCATTTTTATCATTCATGTGCTTCTTTTGTGTATGATGAACTTATAAATTATGATGCACTTATAAATTAGCTACCTCAGGAGAGCAAAAATGTAAGGTACATGATATTGACCTTCATTTGCCATTAAAAAAATGAGAAAAGCAATCTGAGCATGCGTTTTTAAAAACCCATATGACATTTACTCCATGTGACCTGATTGGTTAGCAGAACAATATTTTAAATTTAAGTCTGTTAGTCTAGCATTTGTTTTCTTTGAGCAGATCACTGCTCTGGAACCAGGCATCAGGTTTTGAGTAGGACAAGGCTAAATAAAAATCCAACATTGCTGCATGACCATGTAAATTTCTACTGTCTCCAAAATAATCTGAACTCATAATAATCACAGATGCATCTTTCATTCCAAACATGGAAGGGTAACTAAATTCCAAAGCTTAACTCTGGAAAGTATTTTACATGTTTGGTACTCGGCTGTGTTACTGCTTCCTTTCTTCTACAGTGATTTAATTTATGAAATTTTATTTTTTTAATTTCTTTTTAGAAATCTAATTACAGATCAACTAAAATCTGTTTAACTTCTGAGAGTCACATTTTCCCCTATAGTTGACAACACGTGTTATCAAGTTTTATGTGTGTAGCAACCAAGGTAAAATGCATAAGGCCAATTTGAGCCTTTTTTTTTTTAATGAGTCAGATCTAAAAGGGCCAAAACTTTAATTGGAGAGGAGGAGAGCTTTGGATGCTATGTGTGTTATTGTTCAGGATTTCTGGATGACTGAGAAAGGTGCAGCAAAGCTGATCTACTAAGCACTCCTCAGAAAGCTAGTCTCACATTCAATTCCTCTCCCTCCAATTCTAATTGTTAATTCATGTGTAAATACTAATCTACCTCAAGAAGCAGCAATGAATGTTATCCGATATAATGTGCATGATGTGTGGTGAACTAAAGCTCTGTAATATGTTCAGAGATCAACGGTGGCTTTGTGTATTAGTGCATTCCCTTCTTCTATTAAGAAAGAAGAAAAACAGCCAAGGCTGGGCTGTATGGTACATTGGCTGCTCATAATTTGTGCTGTTATCTTTCTGTCAGCATTATTTCCTTTGGTTTATCACTTGCAGCAAACAGATTAGTAAACACCATTAGCTTGAGTCTAGTAACTACAGGCAAATTATCTTTGACCGAAGAAATAACCACACAAGAGATCATTTGCCACTAATGGGATCTGAGCGTTCTACTGAAGAAAGAACTCTGGTTATAAGTGCTGAAGGACGCTGTACCAAGAATTCTAAAATAATTTCTAAGCGTCAATATCATTCCACCAAAACTGTGCACATCTTCATTTTAAGAAATGAATTTGATTGTAGAGTGTTTGGAGAACAGTGGAGTCTAAGCTTGGTAAAGAGAAGCTTGTGTTGGCAACTGAAGTTTGGGGATAGTGATATGAATTACCGTTAAGGGAGGATAAGGTACATGTGAATGTGAACATGTGAATCTGTTCATACAATCGAGAAGTAAGCAGTCATTCACACTCCTTTAAGCTGTCTCTCTTGATGGAAAAGTGATCCAAGACTTTTCTTTCATCTTCATGTTCTAATGTACATTTATTTCATCATATACATCTACAAAAAGCCCCCAACTTCACTATTACTAAGAATTCATAATCTCCTAAACATTATGTACCAAACGGAATATTTCCAAAAGTCTATTGCACAGTAAGTTTTTAAACAAAAACTGGACCACAAGGAAGACACTTTTTATATTCCTTGAAACAGCATTTAAGTTATACTCTTAGGTGGAAACTTCTTACAGAAGAAGAATTTGAGGCTTCAGCTAAATGGTAAGCTGTTAATAATTTTAGATATAATGTTTAACTATATGCTTCTAGCTTGAGAGTTAGTCTTACTGAATAATGCTACTTCAAGGATACATTTTTTAACCTTGATCATACTAATTGTTGTGAGGAGTGAAAGTCTTTAAAATCAAGCCCCATTATTTGTCCTTTGGGCTTTCAAGATAAAATTAAATCTTTCCAAAAACTTCATTTTTTGTCTTCAAATGTCTGAAAGACTTTTTACATTCAAAATGGAAAGATCACTGTACATTCTGATTTAATGGGGATACATTCACGCTTACCACTAACATTATCCCTAAGATAACAATTCAAAATGACCGTACCTCTTCCCTTGAGAAATATTACTTGATGAGTCAATAGATATGAATTTGGATGAAATTTAGATAGAAGATCAAAGGAAGGGTTGATCTTTTGTTAATCCTTTATGCTAACAGTTGTTGGAAAGGGGATGGTAGAAATGCTGCTATATTTTTGTATATTTTCATCATTAGGTTGTCTAGATAAAATACAAAAATAGCACACTAATTCTGAAAGATCTACTAAACCTGCTTCACCTAAGTCCTAGGAAGTCAAAAATACAAACAGAAAATTCAACAATTGCAATTTCTACCAAAAATATACTCAGTTTAGAATAAAATCAAAATGTGTTTACTGCTTTGTGATGAAAAAAGCATTAGTCATTATCCCAACTTCTATTCCCCTCATTCAGAGCATCATAGAAATGATAGTCAATAAAACATAGTCACAGAAGGAGAGATATCGTTTCCTAAAATTTATATTCAAATCATCTAGGTTGCATGCTAAAATGAGGTATTACATACAAAACCTAAACCAAGAGATTCAGTATCTCCAGGGATTACAGCTGAGAAATCTACACTTCAATCACCTTTTGAGATGACTTTTACTGATTAAAGATTGAGGTCCACGGGGACAAAAAATTGAAAATGAAAAGGTGGACTTACCAATACCTAGTTTGTTAGCTTATTGGAGGTCATTCCCACTCTTTGGTCATTACAAAAAGAAAGGAGTTATACATTATTCTGCTTCAGCCAACTACATGTGGTTGTGGGAGTTCCTAGGTTTTCACTCATTCTTGTTTTGTGACCATCGTATTCAAGGTTTCACATTTTCCCAAGTACTGCTTTAACTGTATCACACAAATTTTTATGTGGAGTGCTTTCCTTGTTATTAAATTCTAAGTATTGTGGAATGCTTCTGACTGCTTGATATGTAATTCAAAACACAGTTACAAACAGAAAGCATTTTCTAATAGTGGTTAGAAATAACTGAAATAATGCTATTGTGATAGCACTTGAAGTATAGTGGAGTTTAAATAAGGTTTTGGCTATTGTCTGCAATCCCAAAGACTAATCCACCCCTAATTTTTGAAAAACAATAAACTATACATTTTAAAAAACCAAGTATATGTGAAAATAAATTCTTGTAATATACAAAGATTTTTAATGTTATGCCTGCTTACACTGGTGATAACTACTTTGACTGGATAAAACAATACAATACCACAGCTTTGAGAACATCCGAAGAAGCTGATTCTAACCTTTTCTATATATATTTATCTTTTATTGGTGTATTCTTCTTTAGATATTTATATAGAGATACTGAAATAGAAAAAGTGCTCAAACCCCTCCTCCTCCTGTTTTTCTTTCTTTTCTCTTTCTGCTCCTGACTTGTTAAGCCAATATAATAATTCACAAACTTAAATTGGAAAAAGAATTGTAATTCAGTGGACATTAACTTTCTGAGGTTACTTCTTACAGTTTGAGGCAGGCTATTAAGTGGTAAGTGAAGACATTTTTGAGCAGAGAATCTGCCCTCATTACTGGACTTAGCCTGTTTTCACTGGTTTCACGTAGTCTGGTTTTTTACGTGAAGAGCACAGAACTTAATAGAACAAGGTGAGAAATTGTCCACAGTATGTCCACAGTAATGAGCTTCTAATAATGAGATAACAACTTACTAAACATTTCTTTCAGCGAATATATTTATAATCCTTTAAATTGGCTACGCCTCAATTAATGAATCCACAAAGGGTAAATCAAAGCATCAGGCCATTTTCTGGTTCTATTGAGTTGACTCAGAGTCTGAACCGCTTCTAACCTCCAAAGCCCATCTAGTTTTTATACTCCAAATTCAAGAGAGGAAAATAAGATGGTTCTTTGGTCACAACAAGGTATGACCACCAGAAAGGATTACAAACTGATAGCTGATCAGCATGTCAACTTCTCATCAGTATACAAATTTCTGAAAGCCAGTCAATTGGACATAGCCCCATTTCATTCAAAGTCAGCCACTGATAGCTACAATGTAGCAATTCTGCCGTTGAGGGTCAATAAATCATATACTCACAGAAAACTGATACTTCTAAAGTGGTGTAACCCCTGCAGTCCTGATACCCCTAGTCCTACATGAGACTTTCAGTTTGATGTTTCAAAAAATTATTCCTTTTGCATTAGGAGAAAAATAAATTCACATTTTTGTTCAAGTATTGAATGGTAGTCTCTTCCTTGACAATAGCAAAACTGCATTAAGTATACAGGCCTCTATTTTTTCAGGGCTACACATCATTTTGGCTTATCCACTGTGGTAAATGGAGTATATTTTTGTTAAAATAATCATTAAGTGGGGAAATCTAAATAAGACATGTGCATGCCCACACTCATAGAAAAACATTCAGGTCCTGTTGTCATAAGCACAGTTCCTTCTCCAATTAAAACCAAATAGTAGAGCCAAATGTTTTAAGACTTAATGAGAGGAAGTTAATACCAGGTTAGTATGCCCCAGAGTTAAAGCTATAAATAGCAGCTTTAAAACTTGCTTCTACTCAGGAGCACAAGGAAAAAAAACAGTCCAGCGTAATGTTTTCCTTGACGATCGTTTATTTCTTTTTAGCAGCTAATCCGCAACGTTCTGCTGGGAATTCTTTTCTTTGGGAAAAGGAGATCTCAAAGCCTGTATCATCAGTTAAATGTACCATAGATTGAGACAGGAGGCGTAACCAACATGCACATAAACCTTTGCCCATCGTAATGAGTACTTCCTATCTACCAAAAGGCATGGTTACATGAAGAACATGTGCATGGCTCCCGGAGAGAACAATAATTACCTGTGAGTAGTGATGTGCAAGACATTAGAAGGGAAACTAGAAACTTCGATTTGAAGGAGTCTTTGTTTTCCCATCAATTATTTATAAGCTACTGCTGAGATGTTTGCCTGCATTATAATCAGGCGGCTTATGTCATGGCTATCTAATATCCCAGACCATTTAGGGCTATTTATGCAAAAGAAATCTAGGGACAAAGATGAAGACCTGGAGTAGAACATTATCTTCATTATTATAGAAATATCTGTAGAGACTGTTATACCAGACTTTGGAGGAAAATGATAGACTATATTAGCTATAGTAAACCCCTATACTGTCACTAAAAATAATTAATTAATTAATTAATTAAAAAAAAATCTTCAGGAGCACCTGGGTGCTTCAGTCAGTTAAGCATCCAATTTTGGCTCAGATCATCATCTCACAGTTTGTGAGTTGGAGCCCTGCATCAGGCTCTGTGCTGACAGCTCAGAGTCTGGAACCTGCTTTCAGTTCTGTGTCTCCCTCTCTGTTTGTCCCTCCCCTTCTCACACTCGGTCTCTCTCTCCTTCAAAAAATAAATAAACCTTAAAAAAAAGAAATCTTCAAAATGAAGACAAAGAGTTACATTTACTGTCGAATGGAGATAAAGGCAAACCTTCATGTTTGTTCTCAGTGAATTCTCACAATCCACCAAAATGTAAGTCTTGGAATTTCCATCACACAGATAATTTTTTAAAAAGAGAAACAAAGAAATAAACCTGATAAATATGCTGAAGATAAAGAAAATACTGACATCAATGAAAATGGCGGAGTAAGGAACTCCAAAATTATTTTCATTCAAGCAATGAGAATAAAAACAAAAAGATCAGAATCAACTTTTTCACAATTCAGGAAATTAACTAAAGGTTGAAAATATTCAAAGGAGTACTTGTAAAAAACAAAACAAGACAAAACCACACCAAATCAAAATGACTAAATCTTAGAATAGTAAGCTTTGTGCCTTTTATCCAGCCCTCTTCTCTTTCCCCCTCCCAATCTCTAGGTAATCCTAAAACCCAAAACTGTGAAGACAACAGCCACTCAGGGCTCTATTCAAGCAGGAAATAATGGCTAAGGTGGAGTTATGTTCTGATCTTCAGACCTTAACATTAAAAGTATGTACCAATATGCAAACAGAAACCCTCATGAAGACCAAAAGATAATATTAGTTCAATACTTCTAAGGAAATCTGTCAAACTAATCTAAGTGAGTAGAGACTTCACTGGTCATATGTGGCAAAGAATACACATTGCGAAAAATTAGTTCTGAAAAGACCATAAACAAATAACCAATACTACACCAAACATCCTCAACAACTGTGAAAAATGGACAATTTAATTTTGATGACTGCTATCTTTTCATATCTAAAATGTTCAGGTGTTTTAATTAAGAAATAATAATTTAAAAACTAAAAAGTAAGACCCATATACAGGGAAAAAAGCAGTCTATAACTCTCAAGAAAATCTAGATGATGGACATACTCAACAAATATTTTAAGTCAGCTATTTTATATGTGGTCAAAGAAGCAAAAGAATATGAAAATAATGCATTATCAGTTAGAGAATATAAATGTAGAGACTGACATTTTAAAAAAAGGACCAAGTGGACATTCTTATGGTGAAATGTACAATAATTGTAATGAAAATACATCACTAGACAGACTTGATTTGAATAGGCAGAAGAATCAATCAGTGAAATTAAGATAGAGTAATTGAGATTGCTTAGTCTGAGAAACAAAGAAAATTACTTTAAGATGAAGGAAAATATAAGGGAAACATCTAAACTTAGGGGATACAACTAATCAGTATTTCTAAAGAATTTGAAGCTGTCAATACCTACATTTAAAAAAAAAAAACTAAACTTCCATCATTAGAAAAATCTAAGAAAGAAAGTAAATTAAGGCCAAATCAAGTGGTAAAAAGGAATTTTAAATATTTTATCAGAAATAAATTAGAGAATAGGGAAACAATAGAGAAATTCAATGAATCCAATATTGGTTCCTCAAAAAGAACAAAATTTACAAATCATTAGTGAGACAAAGAAAAAAAGACCCAAATTGCTAAAATTAGAAAGATATTAATGTCCTTGCATAAATTATATATATGAACACTATACATAAAATTTATAAATATATGTAGAGAACATTATGAATCAGTACATATCAGTAAATTAGATAAACCTAGATGAAATGGACCAATTTCAACAAAGACACAAACTACTGAAATGGTTCAATAAGAAATGGAAAATCTGAAATCACTGCTAACATGTGGAATTTGAATTAGTAATCAGGGTCGCTTGGGTAACCCCATGTCATGATCTCACAGTAGTGAAACTGAGCCCAGAGTTAGGCTCTACACTAGGCATGGACCCTGCTTGAGATTCATTCATTCATTCATTCATTCATTCATTCATTCATATTCTCTCTCTCTCCTTCCTTCCCTCCCTCCCCCCCTCCCTCTCTCTCTCTCTCTCTCTCTCTCTCTCTCTCCCCCCAACCCCTGCCCTACTTCCCCACTCATGCTCTGTCTCTCTTTCTAAAAAAAAAAAAGACAAAAGCAAAAACGAATAACAACAACTTCCCACAAGGGCATGAAGGTTTCTTGGTGAAATCTTTATGAACAAAGACACCATAGAGTATATAAAATAAGCAATTTTAAGGGAAACTATTTAGGTTATGCTTCAACCTATGCTTCACAAACCATTCCAGAAATTAAAATATGAGATAATACTCTCTAACACATTCGATGTGGTTTATCCTCATACTAAAACCAACAACATAACAAGAAAATATCAGATCAATATTCCTTATGAATATAAACACAAATATCTTCAACAAAATATAAGGAGATTGAATCCAGCAACATATAAAAAGGATTATAGTCCTTGATCAATGAAATTTATCCCAAGAACCCAAGGCTTGCTCTGTATAGAGAAATCAACTAGTATAATATACCATATTGATAGTGTAAAGGGCAAAAATATACAGTCACTGAAATAGATGCAGAAAAACAACTTGAAAAAGTCCAAAAAATTTTCTTATAAACAATCAACAAACTAGAAAAATATTCCTCAACATGACAAATACATCTACAAAAATTCACAGGTAAAATCATACTGTAAATTGAATGACTGAAAGCTTTCCCCCAAAGATCAGGAGCAAGACCAGAACGTCCATAATCATTGAATGTATTCAATAGTGTGCTAGAGTCTCTAGCCATGGCAGTGAGACAAGTAACATAAAGGTATTCAGACTGAAATAGAAAAATATTTCATTTGCAGTGACATTGTCTTGCATCTAGAAAATTTTTATGAACAATGACCTATAAACAGGTAAACACACACACACACGCATACAAACCTACAAAAGCTAATTAATAAGTTCATCAAGGTTACATGACCCAGAGATCAAAAGTCACATACTCTACCAACTGAGCCAAGCACGCACCCTAGCACTGTCCTCAGTGAAATAAACTTAAATATATTCCAAACATGTCCCACAAGCACATCCCCACTAACCCTAAACTTCTACACACCTTTAAAATAGTCTATATTTTTAAACAGACCTAAACTTACTTAACTACTCTGTGCATTAGTTTCAATTGTGAGAAAGTGATAATACTAAGTTATGCTTAGCAAAATTGTATTAGGAAATACTTGATCATGCACAAAACTCTTGAAATGGTTTTGCTTTGTTTTTACTGATTTATAATCATCACTGTAACATGATTAAAGAATATCATCATACTATACAGTAAAATTTAGACATTCACATGGACACCATAGAGTATATAAAATAAATAATTTCAAGGGAAACTATTTAGGTTATCTACATGTTAATCAATGTCTGTTTACATAGAGAAATTAAAAGATAATTTTATTTTTTCTTTTTTTTTTTACTTTATCATATATTTTATTATATCACATATCATATATTAGCAAAATATGTGGTTTTAAAATATATTGCCAATAGCATATTAGCTCAAAATTTTAAGGCAAATTATACCCACTACATAGAAAAGACCTAGTGCATTTGTTGCTGTTTTTGTTGCTAAACCCAGGTTAAAAATCCTATTAGATTTGACTATGGCTTCCATTTAAAGGATTTTTTTAATTTTCATTCCTCCACAAGAGTAAAGAACACTTCTTACTAATTTTAACCCATTAACATGATTGCATTCTAGAAAGTAAAATCCTTGGGAGAATTGGGAGGCCATAAATAGATCATTAACCCTTCTGTTCAAATTTGATAAATGTGGGAATATACTTAGTACAACTATTATAAAATCAAAATTCCCTGGGAGTATTTTTTTTTTTTGCAGGCAGTCTAGTTTTGACTAGATCAAACTCTAAGAGAACAGGAAAAATGTCTTATTCTCATAAAATCCCAGGATTCTAGCACTGTATGAGTCACATAGTAGGACTTTTAGGTTTTGATAAACGAATAATAGTTTTGGAAAAAAAATAAGTCAAAGCAAATAATTTCATAATATAACTAAGTAGAAATACAGAGAATTTAAAGGCATCTGTGGACCAGTCTTGACTTTGAATTACAAAAACATAAATAGCTCATTAAAAGCTTTAATACATACTACCAAATAAAATATTACTTTAAATATTGCTAATTTAGGAGTGCTCATTGCATGTTGGTTTAGGATATAGATGTGATATACTCAACTACCAGAGGCAGGAACTTACTTTTAATAAAAATGAGATTATCAATTTTGTTTAAAAAATATTCCAAGTTCCATAAAGTTAGAAACCTTGAATGAAAATTTATCTATTTTTAATGTTTAGTTTTGAGAGACTGGGAGAGACAGAGTATGAGTAGGGGAGAGGCAGAGACAGGGGGAGACACAAAATCCAAGGTAGGCTGCAGGCTCTGAGTTGTCAGCACACAGCCTAATGCAGGGCTCTAACTCACAAACTGTGAGATAATGACCTGAGCCGAAGTCGGATGTTTAACTGACTGAATCACCCAGGTGCTCCAAGAATATATTTATTTTTGTCCTTATAGCATATACAATACATGCTACATTAGATAATAGACATATTTAAGTATTTCTTACTATATATTTAATAGCCTAAATATATTTACTGGGATTAGGAGAAATTTTTCAAGGTATTTTCATAAAATTAAAGAGTTCAGTCTTTAAAAATTTTAAGTATGAAGACTGTGGTTGCTATGTTTTTATTTTTTTTAATTTATATCTAATTGTTACCATATAGTGTAATAATGAGTTCAGGAATGGAATTTAGCAATTCATCACATATACAGATAAAACCCAGTGCACATCCCAAGAAGTGCCCTCCTTAAGGGCCATCACCCTTTTGGCTCATACCCCCAACCCAACACCCCACCAGCAAACCTCAGTTTATTCTCTGTAGTTAAGAATCTCTCATGGTTTGTTTCCCTCTCTGTTTCTTTTTTCCCTTCCTGTTGTTCATATCTTTTGTTTCTTAAATTCCACATGTGAGTGAATTTTAACATTTGTCTCTGATTGACTTATTCACTTAGCATAATACACTCTAGTTCTATCTATGTTGTTGCAAACGGCAAGATTTCATTCTTTTTGAGTAATACTTCATTGTAAAAATATACCACATCTTCCTTATTCATTCATCAGTCATAGGGCATTTAGGCTCTTTCCATACTTTAGTTATCGTCGATAGTGCTGCTGTAACTATTGGGGTGCATGGGCCCCTTCAAATCAGCATTTTTGTATATTATTTTCCAGAGTGGCTGTGCCGGTTTGCATTCCCACCAGCAGTGCAAAACAGTTCCCTTTTCTCTGCATCCTCACCAACATCTGGTTTTTCCTGAGGTGTTGATTTTAGCCATTCTGACAGGGGTGAGGTGGTATTTCATTGTGGTTTTGATTTGTATTTCCCTGGTGATGAGTGATGTTAAGCATTTTTTCATGTGTCTGTTAGTCATTTGGGTGTCTTCTTTGGAAAAGTGTCTATTCAGGTCTTTTGCACCATTACTTCAATAGATTATTTGTATTTAGGGTGTTGAGATTGGTAAATTCTTTAAAGATTTTACATACTAACCCTTTATCCAATGTGTCATTTGCAAATCTCTTCTTCCCTTCTTTTATTGTCTTTAATTTTGCTGATTGTTTCCTTTCCTGTGCAGAAGGTGTTTATTTTAATGAGATCCTAACAGTTCATTTTTGCTTTTATTTTCCTTGCCTCCAGAGACATGTCAGGTAAGCAGTTTCTCTGAGGTCAAAGACATTGTGGCCTGTTTTTCTCCTGCAGGATTTTGATGACTTCTTGTCTTATGTTTAAGCCTTTCATCCATGTTGAGTTTATTTTTGTTCAGGGTGTAAGTAAGTGCTCCAGGTTCATTATTCTGCGTGTTGCCGTCCAGTTCTCTCAACAGCATTTGCTGAAGAGCTTGTCTTTTTTCCATTGGATATTCTTTCCTGTGTTGTCAAAGATTAGTTGGCCATACATTTTTGGATCCATTTCTGGGTTTTCTCTTCTATTCCATCGATCTATGTATCTGTTTTTGTGGCAGTACCATACCAGTCTTGATGATTACAGTTTTGTAATACAGCTTCAAGTCTGGAATTATGATGCCTCTATCTTTGGTTTTCTTTTTTAACATTTCTTTGGCTATCTGGGGTCTTTTCTGGTTCCATACAAATTTTAGGATTGTTTCTTCTAGCTCTGTGACAAATACTTGTGTTATTTTGATAGGGATTGCACTGCATATATAGATTGTTTGGGTAGTATTGACATTTTAACATACTTTTTTCCCTATCCATTAAGCATGGGATATTTTTCCTTTTTTGTGTGTGTGTCTTCCTCAATTTCTTTCATGAGGTTTCTGTATTTTTCAGTGTATGGATTTTTCACCTCTTTGGCTAGGTTTATCCCTAGGTATTTTGCAGTTTTGGTATAACTGTAAATGGGATTGATTCCTTGATGTCTCTTTCTGCTGCATTATTGGTGTATAAAAATGCAACCGATTTCTATACATTGATTTTACATCCTGTGATTTTTGCTAAATTCCTATATCAGTTCTAACAGTTTTTTGGGTTTTCCACATAGAGTATCATGTCATCTGCAAAGAGTGCAAGTTTGACTTCCTCCTTGCAGATTCGGATGCCTTTTCTTTTGTTTTATGATGGCTGAGTCTAGGACTACCAACACTATGTTGAATAACAGCAATGAGAGTATACATCCGTTTCATGTTCCTGACCTAAGGGGGATTCCCAAACCAAACAAAGACCCCACTGAAAAGGAATTAGAGACCAATTTCCCTCATGGACATGGAAGAAAAATTCTCAACAAGATACTAGCAAACTGGATTCAACAATACATTAAACAAAATTATTCACCACAATCAAGTGGGATTTATTCCTAGGATTGCAGGGCTGGTTCAATATCCACAAATCAATCAAAGTGATGTATCACATGAACAAAAGAAAGGATTAAGAAACACATGATCCTCTCAACAGATGCAGAAGTATTTGACAAAATATAGTCTCCTTTCTTGTTAAAAGTCCTCATGAAAGTAGGGATAGAAGGAGTATACCTCAAGATCATAAAAGCCATATACAAAAGACCCACAGCTAATATCATCTTCATTGAGGAAAAACTGAGAGCTTTCCTGGGTTTTTTTAATGTTTATTTATTTTGAGAGAAAGAAAGGACAGATAGAGACACAGAGAGAATCCCAAGCAGACTCCACACTGTCAGCACAGAGCCCAAATCAGGGCTCAATCTCAGGAATGAGGGAATAGTCAGACGTTCAACTAACTGAGCCATTCAGGTGCCCCTGAGCTTGCTATGTTAACTACAATTATTCTTATAAGGCAATTGGTTAAAAACTATTATTAAAAAACAAAGGGAATGTGATAATCAAAGAATCAATATACCATATACTTTAAATGTGCTCTGGAAGGCCAGTTAGTCCTGACGTTCCAAACTCTCAGTCTATATGTGAATAATGCTAGTTGTTTAAAAATATATATAATGGGATATCTTTCTTTAAAGTATCTGTCTCTGGCACCTTCCATTGGAATAGAAAACCTGAAGAACTTGTAACCAAGTAGGATTCCTTTGGCTTCCAGTCAACAAGCAACAGCAATATGTGTGGACATTATTACATAATGAATGCACATCAGCAAAGAAGAACAACTTATTTACTTTCCTTTAAAATATACTGTTGCCATTTGGATACTGCATCTCAATGGTTCTGTCTCTGATGCTATGTCTCATGGGCATCATTTAAAGCGACAAGACTAAAAATTATGGCTCTCCTTCTGTCTATCCTGTAACAGCTAAAGAATCCCACATCTGTTCTCCAGTTTTGCTTGATTAATAAACATGTGCAAACTAGGACTTATCTTCTCCCCCTCAATCAGGAAAGAAAAACAGGGTGCTCAGGAATACTAAACAAATTATGGATAAAGCAAATTTTTTTTCATCAGCTCAGTCCCAAGAGGAATTAGACCATTATTTACATATAGATAGCCTCTAATTTTGGTGGCATATTAGTTTGCTAGAGTTGAAAGGATCTTGTCCTCCTTAATTTAAGAGTTAAAAAGAGATACTATTCTGCAGAAATCACTAAGATATTAATAGGTTCTAGACCTGTGTCTGCCAACAATCTGCAGTGAGACAATTATACCATCACACTGTTTGGCAGTAAGTTATAATTGTCAGGTAAAAATCATTCATAGTTTTCCTCTTCCATAGCTTCTTTATAAATATCCTGAATTTACTCATAGTATTGAGTATGTTTTGAGGAAAGAAACAATGGAAACACAAATGGGAAATATGTTTACTTCTATTAATTGAAACAGTATTGAATGAACACCTCTATGTCAGAATAAAAGAGAGGAAAACACCTCTGAAATTTTATTTTCATGTGCCTAACATTTACTTTTAGGGATAACTCTAATCTTATTTTGAAAATGCCATATATTTACACAGTTAGGCTAATTCATTTTTTTAAACTTCTCTACAAAAGCAAAGAACATCCTAAAACAAAACACACCTATGCTCATTTCTCAAAGATAAATTCCTAGAAGTAAAATTTGTGTCAAACAGTATGCAAATTTTTAAGGCATTGGCACTTCCATACTCTGCTGGTAGGAAAGCAATTTGATTCAATTTTCATTGAGATACATTTGACAATATGTATACAGTTTCTTCCACCTTTTACAATAATCTATCCTTCTGTATGTATGTCACATTTTGCAATTTAAACGAAGTATTGAGATCTAGGTCACCTCACATTTGGGGGGAAAAGTTGCTTTTGTAATTTATGCCAAAGTAGTGAAAACTCCACGAATATGAGGTTAATGAAATGGACTCTTCATCTTCCTTGATTATTTAGTATAGTTTTATTACAATTACACCAAATGAACCAAGAGTCTAAAATTAGTAGAGGCTCTGTCAACATTATGATGAGATTAGGGGTTATGTATTTAAGTCCAAACAAACAGACATTTGAAGCACCTGCCATCAAAAGAGTGACAGCCAGATACAGGGGATAAAACGCAGGATTTAATGTCACCATCACTGAGGATGGGGTCTTATTGTTCCTCTAAGATTAGTAATTTTGTTCTATTTGTAAACTAGTGAGACCATGTTTGTAAATAACTTAAATTCTACTTTAGACAGCCAAAATCTACTGTACCCCATTTCAAATTCCTACTATATAATTAATGCAGTAGGAACAGTAGTGAGCATCCCTAAGAGTTTTCCCAAAATAGTATTTCCAGGTTACTGAAAAGCATAATAAAATCTTAATGAAGCAGATTATCATTGGTATGCATAGCACATATTTTAAAGTTTTCAACACAGCAGGTTATCAAATAGAAAACTAAATACAGATTTCTGTAAATTAGACATAACTTATGATGGAAAAAATGGATGAAACAAGAGGAATTTAACTCCTTTTTCTTAATATGGACAACATATATTGTTTTCTAGTGCCAACCAACAAGCTTGCTGTTTCTTAAAACTTTCTAGAGAATTAACTGATCCAAAAAAAATCTCGAAAGTTTGTTGTTTTCCAGTTGAGCAATATCATGTGCAGTGCTACAAGGTTGCCAGCGCATGATTCAAGCCTCCAAATCTAAACCTTTAAATCTCTAGCCACCTGATTCTTCAATCTTTGCACAATGGAAATCAAAATTCTTCTGTAAAAATCTGTTAATATTCATGTAATCTCATTCAGGACTGAATGATGTATTTGTTAAACTGAAGACTAAGATCTGGCTCATGTTAAGATGCACTGAGTTAGTGAAATAACAGGTTTTATTAAAATAAAAATGTATAAATATCTAAAATTAAAACTTAAAACTCTGAACAGCCAATTGATTAAATGGAATCTCCTTACGAAATATCCACATCTTAAATATGCTCCACTATTTGGGGGAGATTCTTGATTTATACATATATTTATATGCATGTTATGTATTACACATGTAATTATATAATTATATTGCATGATGTATGTTATACATATATATTTGTTCATTTCAGGTATGCTCTAGGTTCAGCATATGAAAACTAATTGATGTAATTCACCACTCTGAAAAAATAAACCAGAAATAATTTATTAAAAAAATCATATGCTGCCAAGAAGAAAACAATTACATCCCTTCTCATCATTCCTTTCTCAATGTTTTAGGTAATGCATTTAGAGGAAAATGAAGGTATACAAATTAAGAAGGAAGAAATACAACTATCTTTGTAGATAAGATAACCTGATTGTCTATGTAGATAACCTGAAAATTCAACAAAAAACACTACTTGAACTGATAAGTGATGATACCACAATTTTAAGATACAAGATTGGTATAACTAAGTCAATCATTTTTCTACATGCCAGCAATGAACAAGTCAATTAAGAAGTAAAAAGAATACCATTTTCATTAGTAGCACCCCAAAAATAAAATATAAAGATATAAACTAAAATATATTAGAACATGTATGTATACATATGTAATGTATGATGTAAATGACAAAAACTACACAACTCTGATAAAAAGTATCAAGGAAGAACTAAATAAATAGAAAGATATCCCATTTTTCTGAATAGGAGGACTCAATATTGTCAGGATTCCAGTTTCTCACAGCTTCATCTTTAGAATCAACAAAATCCCAATTAAAAGCCTATCAAGTTATTGTGGTTATCTACAAACTGATTCTAAAGTTTATATAAAGAGGCAAAAACAAAAACACAAAGAAAACCAGAAGGTACAGCACATACTACAGAACAACAAATTCAAAGGAGCGATAGAATCTAACTTTAAGACTTTTTAGAGAGGGGTGCCTGAGTGGCTCAGTTGGTTAAGCGTCCAACTTCAGCTCAGGTCATGATCTCATGGTTCCTGGGTTTGAGCCCTGCGCCAGGCTCTGTGCTGATGGCTCAGAACCTGGAGCCTGCTTCAGATTCTGTGTCTCCCTCTTTCTCTGCCCCTCCCCTGCTTCTTCTCTGTCTCTCAAAAATAAACAAATCTTAAATATATATATATGTATATATATATATATATAAAAACTTTGTATAAAGTCCTATCAATCAAAATAGTATGACCTTTATGAAAGAAAAGACAAAGATCAATGGAAAAAATACAGATCCAAGGATGAACTACACATAAATATCTCAACTGATCTTTGGCAAAGGAACAAATGCAACAATGGAGAAAAGATACTCTTTTCAACAAATGGTGCGGGAACAAAAAGCTATCTGCATGCCAAATATTGTATAGAGACATAGACCTTACATCTTTTTTAAGACTTAGCCAAAATGGAACAGAGACCTAAATACAAAATTTGAACCTACAAAACCCCTGGAAGATAACACAGGAGAAAATCTAAGTGACCTTGGGTATAAGAGTAACTTTTTGGATACAACACTAATCTCATGAACCATTAAGTTGGACTTTATTAAAATTAAAAATTTTTGTTCTGCAGAAGGCATTGTCAAGAGACTATGAAGATAAGCCATAGACTGGGAGAAGATATTTGCAAAAGACATATTTGATTAATGACTATTAACCAAATTATACAAATAACTCTTAAAACTCAATAATAAAAGGACAAAACTGATTTTTAAATGGCCAGATTGGGGCACCTGGGTGGCTCAGTCCGTTGAGCATCCAGCTTCAGCTCAGGTCATGATCTCGCAGTTCGTTGGTTTGAGCCCCGCATTGGGCTCTGTGCTGACTGCTAGCTCAGAGCCTGGAGCCTGTCTTCATATTTTGTGTCTCCCTCTCTTTCTGACCCTCCCCTGCTCACGCTGTCTCTTTCTCTCTCTCTCAAAAATAAATAAAATATTAAAAAAATGTTAATGTGCAAATGACCTGATAAAAAGCACTTTACCAAAGAAGATATGCAGTTATCAAATAAACACATGAAAAAAGGTTTGACATCACATATTATTAGGAAAATGGAAATTAAAACAATATGATACCACTGTACTCCTATTACAATGGCCAAATCCAAAATACTGACAACAGCAAGTCCTGGTGACAATTTGTAGTAATAAACTCTCATATACAGGTTGTGGGAATCAAAATGGTATAAATATCTTGAAAAACACGTTACTAGTTTTTTGTAAAACTAAGCATACTAATGCCATAGGCATTAAGCATAAGCATAAGCAGTCAATTTCACTAAAGAAGCTGAAAACTTATATCCAAATATAAACCTACATGTGAATGTTTATAACAGTTTTATTCCTAACTGCCAAAACGTGTAAGCAATCAAGATATCTTTTTATTAGGTGAATGGATAAATAAACTCTGGCATATCCAGAAATGGATAATTGTTTCGTGAAACAGAGAAAAGGAAGAGGAGGAGAAGGAGAAAAAGAAGGGAAGAGAAGAGAAAGGGAGGGGAGGGAAAGGGAGGGATGAGATGGGACAGGACAGGGTTATCAACTCATGTAAAGACACGGAGGAAAGTGAAATGCATATTATTATGTGAAAGTCTGAAAAAACTATACACTGTTTCCAACTATATGACATTCTGGAAAAGGCAAAACTCTGGAGACAGTAAAGTGTTTAGTGGTTGCTAAGAATGAAGCACCTATTGAAAATAGGTACCTCCTATTCCTAACAGGTAGGGCACAGAGGATTTTTAGAACAGTGGGAAAAAAACGGTGATACTATAATGGTACATACATGTCAGTATACATTTGTTGAAACCATATAAGATACAACACCAAGTGTGAACTCCCATGTAAACTATGCCCTCTGAATGATAATTAAGTGTCAACATAGGTTCATCACTTATAAAAAAATATACCACACTGGGATGTTCACAGTGAAGGAAGTTACGTGAGTGTGAGCCCAGGGGTTGTAAGGAATCACCGCACTTTCTGATGAATTTTTCTCTGAACCTAAAACTGCTTATAAACATAAAATGTAAATAAAGGGGGTTGAGGATAAAGGGAGGTTATGACCAAAAATAAAGTGAAACAATCATTTTCTAACTCAGTATCTATGTATCAAAAAAACTCATAGTAAAGTAGGACTAGAAAAAAACCCATCTTTATTTTTTAAAAAGCTCAGCTAATATAATTTATTTTTAAATGTTTTATTTTTAAAAGTTGGTAAAATCTGCAAAAATTATATAAAGATTTTTCATATATAAGAACTTCTAAAACCTTCTGGTTTCACAGCATGCTTAGAGTTTTACTTTTTTTTCATCTCACTCCAGGCCAAAACAAATACTTAACAGACTCATTTATAAAGTATGAAAGTCTAGACTATAGCATAAGCATTTTTGGTCTAAAAACTTAGTCATTTTAAAAAGGTTAAGGGCGCCTGGGTGGCTCAGTTGGTTAA
This sequence comes from Suricata suricatta, assembly GCF_006229205.1. Classification (NCBI taxonomy): domain Eukaryota; kingdom Metazoa; phylum Chordata; class Mammalia; order Carnivora; family Herpestidae; genus Suricata; species Suricata suricatta. Next base: position 23,300,410 of record NC_043715.1, read on the forward strand.
ATGTTTGGCTTCAGCTCAAGTCATGATCTCACAGTTTGTGGTTTTGAGCCCCAAGTCGGGCTCTGTGCTGACAGCTAGCTCAGAGCCTGAAGCCTGCTTGGAATTCTGTGTCTCCCTCCCTCCCTCCCTCTCTCTCTCTCTCTCTCTCCCTCTCTCTCTCTCTCTCTGACCCTCCCCTGTTCACACGCTGTCTCCCAATAAAAAAAACATAAATAAATCACATAAAAAACTTAAAAAAAAATAAAAAGGTTAATGGATATTAATTGGAAATAATCATTTCACTTTCATTTTTGATATTTATTTATTTATTTTTGAGAGAGTGAGCGACCAAGCAAGAGAGGATGCTATCACAGAAGTAGGGAAGTGGTGAAGAGAGAGAGGGAGAAAGAATTCCAAGCAGGTTCTATGCTGTCAGTACAGAGCTTGACACTGGGCTTGAACTCACAAACTATGAGATCATGACCTGAGCTGAAATCAAGGGTTGACCAACTTAACTGGCTAAAGGCACCCAAGTGCCCCATTTCATTTTACTTTTAAAAAACACAATTTCTCATTATATATGTATGCCTGAGACCACACATAACTTCTCAAATCTGGAAACCAAATCAGAGATCATTATTGGTTCCACAAAGATTTTTGACATTTTATTTTTATTAGTATCATTAATCACAACAATGATGGAAAATCTAAATTGTTAAAGATAGGAGGTCATTAAAGTAATATAACCTGATTTAATGTTGAAGTAAATAACTATCTCAAGCTAGTAGTGCACAAAGTATCAGAAAGATACCAAATTTTGCTGTGTTTCCTTTGGAAATGTAAAGTATCTTGTAGGGCTGAATTTATTATGGTTCACTATTGTGGGCGGATGAATAATTACACACTCTTTCATGCTAGATATCCTAGTATTAACACTTAGTACATTTGCTCATTATTGGATAAATTTTATAAGGGCCCTTTAGGAAACCATCAAATAATTTTTAGAAGATATGTTTTGTATCTAGGAAGTAACTTAACCAAGAAGGTGAAAGACCTATACTCCTAAAACTATAAAACACAGATGAAAGAAACTGAAGACGACACAAACAAATGGAAAGGTATACGTGCTTATAGATTGGAAGAACAAATACATTTAAAATGTCCTTATTATCCCAAACAATCTATAGATTCAATGCAATCCATATCAGACTACCAACAGCATTCTTCATAAAAACTAGAATAAATAATACTAAAATTTGTATGAAACCACAAAAGACTCCAGATAACCAAAGAAATCTTGAAAATAAAGAATATAACTAGAGATATCACAATCCCATTTTAAGATATACTACAAAGCTGTAGTAATTAAAACAGTATGATACTTGAACAAAAATAGACACATAGATCATTAGAACAGAATAGAGAACCCAGAAATAAATTCACTAGTGTACAGTCTATTAATCTATAACAAAGGAGGGAAGAATAAATAAGGGAAAAGGATGGTGCCTTCAACAAATGGTGTTGGGAACAATGGACAGTTACATGCAAAAGAATGAAACTGGACCACTTATACCATACACAAAAATGAACTCAAAAGAGTAAAGACCAAAATGAAACTATAAAATCCCTAGAAGAGAACACAGGCAATAATGTCTTCTACATTGGCCATTAACAATATTTTTCTAGATATGTCTCCAAGGGAAAGAAAAGCAAAAATAAACTCTTGGGACTACATCAAAATAAGAACTTCTGCACTGCAAAGGAAATAACAAAACTAGAAGACAATCTACTGAACGGTAAAAGATATTTGCAAATAACTTATCAGACAAGGGGTTAGTAATTAAAATATATAAAAAAAACTTCTAAAACTCAACACCCCAAACAACAAATAATCCAAATCAAAAACTGGGCAGAAGACATGAAGAGACATTTCTCCAAAGACGACATACAGATGGCCAAAAGACACATGATAAGATACACAATGTCGTTTATCATCAGGGAAAGGGAAGTCAAAACCACCAAGAGGTATCACGTCACACCGATCAGAATGACTAAAATCAAACACCCAAGAGACAATAACTGTTGGCACGCATGTGAAAAAAAAATACTCATGCACTGTTGATGGGAATGCAAACTGGTACCGCCAATGTGGAAAATAGTATGGAAGTTCCTCAAAAAATTAAAAAATAGAATCATCATATGATCTGGCAATTCCACTCCTGTTTATTTACCCAAAGAATGCAAAAACATTTATTCAAAAATATATGCACCCCTATGTTTACTACAGCATCGTTTACAATAGCCAAATTATGGAAGCAACCCAAGTATTTATTAATAGATGAATAGATAAAGAAGATGTATGAATGTGTATACACACACACACACACACACACACACACAAATGGAATACTATGTAGCCATTTTAAGAAAAATATGCTATCATCTTATCTGGAGAGTATAATACTAAATGAAATAAGTCACTTAAAGAAAGATGCATACCATGTGCTCACATTCATAAATGGAATCTAAAAAACAAAACAAGGAAAGAACAAAAGAGACAAAAACAAACAAAAAACAAAACAAAAACTCTTAGAGAACAAACCAGTGGTTACCAAAAAGGCAGGTGAGCAGATGGGTCAAACAGGTGAAGGAGATTACAAGCACACAGATCTTGATGAACACTGAGTAATATATAGAAATGTTAAATCACGATGTTGTACTCCTAAAACTAATATAGCAGTGCATGTTAATTATACTGGAATTGCTAAATAAAGTTACTTTAAAAATTGATATATTAATATCCACTGGACTCAACTTAGATCTTTTATCTTGCAATTTTATCAAGTTTTTATATTTATTATTACTTAAAATTTGTTAGAGGATATGTACTGACTTGGTAGTAGTATATACTTGTATTTTTTTCACTCCTGAATCCAGCTCATTCTAGGGTCCTAAAAGCTATTAACATTAGTAACACAAAGCAATGAAACAAAGACATCTTGATCCCTAAGACAAACAACAAAGTTATCAGTAAAATCTTAAGTGAATAAAAGCCTGAGTCACTGTTTTCTAATACAAAAGCATCTATTGCTCCTGTGATAAAACAATATAAATTTTTCTTCCACAACCTGCAAATAGGTCAAACAGCAAAAACTTAGAAAATGTCCTGAGTTCCTTTGAAATTAAAAAAATAATCCTTCTATAAAAATTAAAGTTGGTGGTAACGGAGAGTTGATTTGTTAAATGACCCAGAAAAATCCCCCCAGCATCACCATAAGACAGAAGAACACTAGCTGGTCTGTTGCTTCCTGGTCAACAGGTTCCTTAGTCATTAGTTAATGCTTTGGTATTCATGTGGGGCACGGAAAAAGCCAAGTCTGATTACCTCTGCTACGGTCGAGTCTGATTTTAAGTGACCACTTTTCATTGTGAGTTTATGAAATCTTTAAGAGAAGCTGTGCAGGAATATAATAAATTTGAGAAATAAAGCTGTCTCCAGCACCCCACAGATCCCAGTGGATAGAACTTCACAGAGCTGAGTTACTGCTCAGGACAGCCCAGATATTCTTAATGCTCCAATCTATAGCCCAAGATTCTCTGATTTACAGCTCTAGAGGGAATAAAGACTTGTGGTTAATACAATGAGGAAGAAACAAAAGCTACCAACAAAACCTGTGATTTAGTTAATAAAATGCTGTTTGACGTCCTGAACCTCTCAGAAACTTTTATCACAGTTGTGGGTCTATTATTTACACAATTGAAATAGCACTGAATGTCAGAAAAAATTAAATCAATGAACTATTAACCTCCCTCCCCGCCACCCTACCACCCCCCCCCACAACTGCCAAGAACAAAAGGAAACTCTGTTGATCCCTTTGGATATTCTTCGAAGTCTGGATGCATAAACTCAACTGAAAATTCATATTTGTAGTCAGAATTCACTTATAATTTTACTAGAAACCATGATCTTTTTGCATGTTATACAGCAAGCCTAAATATCCTAAATATTAATTCCTGAAAATATATATACACAATAAAATATTCTCTTCTCAATTATTAGTAATTGATTTTTAATTAAATCTTCTTGTGTGTACACTCCATTATTTTGGTAGTAGAGGTTGGGTTTGACTGCAAATCCAAAAGCTTGCTAGTTTTGGAACTTAATTATGTTGTCTCTCTTCATGGCTCTATGTTCCACAATAACATATTCTGTCTTCAAGGATAAGCACAATTCATTCTTTTTCCACAGAGCATTTGTCTTTCCGTGACCTGGCATAATAAAGACAGTGAAACTCTCCACTTTAAAGACACCAGCTTCTTATAATCTTACATTACTTATCAATTCTGTTCAGAACGTCCTGCCCTGTTATGTACGCACTCTGCTACATTATCTGTTTCCCATCTTATCATCTACAGACACTTATACTTACTGTTTACCCCAAGCGCCTTCTTTCCACCCACCCTGTTACCCTGGACCGCTGACTTCCTGTGTCCGCTAAGAGTTCACTAGTCATTCTGGGGATGTGGCCACCAGCTGGACTGTGGGCATTTCTCACCTACTCTAGCTTAGACCTTGGAGAATTACATCTACTTGAAGCCCTGCCAGAAGTCCCTGAGAAGTTGGTCTTAGTCCTAGAATAGACCCTAAGTGACTATTTTTGGTTAATTAAATATCCACTGATTTAATTTCATACTTCCAATTTTTCCTTGGAAATAAAAACAACTTGCTTCTTCTCAAGAGCAAAAGGAATAGAAAGCCTAGTTCTGACGTTACTCAAATAAATATCTTTACAACTTGGGTGGCTCCGTCGGCCGAGCATCTGACTTTGTCTCAGGTCATGATCTCATGGTTTGTGAGCTGGAGCCTGCATCAGGTTCTCTCCTGTCAGCATGAAGCCTGCTTCAGATGCTCTGTCCCTCTCTGCCCCTCTCCTCCTTGTGCTCTCAAAAAGAGTTATAAAAAAAAAAAAAAGAAAGAAAGAAATAGTTGAAAACCTTATCTGATTAGAGTTACCTAATGATCACCTCACCTCCTAGTTCCCAGGAAGCCCAAAAAAATTTAATGATAATTTATAATTTGTAGTTTCTATATACATGCTTTAAGAAATCTGACTGTCTGACTTCACTGATTTTTTATTTTAAATCTAAGATGGCACCAAGTACAAGATGCATAATTTGCTTAATACAGTACTTTCAGAAAAATACTATTAAATGCACACATTGATTACAATGTTTATCCATACCTCAGACATTAGAAAAATGGTATATCTCGGATAAATACCTTACTTAATATTTTTCTTGATACACTATTATTTTCAGTATGTGTTTTTAAACCATCTTTGATCTTTGTCTCATAAGGTGCTAATGAACAGAAGGGGAAGAAAGAAAACAAAGAATCCTAACAAAATCCCAGAGAGGGAAGGATCACATTTTCCTTTCATAAAGCTGGTACTATCAACCAATATAAAAGAGAAAACATATTTAAAAAATATTTGGTTTGTTAGAAGATATTGGTTTTTGTTCACATGTTAACTTTTGCAAAGAGGAAAGGGAAACGTGTCTCCTCCTTTCAAAATGATTGGTTGGACAAGTGTTAAAATTCACAATTCAAAGAAAAAACTTTAAGATAAAAATCATTATGATGCAGATACAACATGCCTATAATGATGAGAAATTAATATGGTCTTATATGATTAAAATTATTAATCATTCTTTTTAATGAACTCAATTTCAAAACTCAAAATTTATTATAACTTTTGTTAATTCAATCTCTGAACTATCACTTTAGCTTTATTTTTAATTCACTTTTCCCACAGATTATTGCATATCCACGAATAGTTTTAATGAAGATAGAAAATACTGATCCCTATTTGCAAGTTGGAACAGCTTAAACAGTTTAATGGATTTCAAATACCATTTAAGAAAAAATTAATTAGGAACTGAGAATATTAAGCATAATTTAAAATGTTTGACAAGTAATAAGACTGTATTTCTATACCATGTTATAGATAATAAAGGAAAATATTTCTACATTAATACAAATATTTAAGCTTTTCTTTCACTTAATTGCCTCAAGTCACTGGAATGCTGCTCATTTTTACACTATTTCAATTCCCTTTCAAGATTTAAACGTAAAACAATCTCTCCCACCTACCACAACTTCAGAAAAATGACAGCGTGTGCCAAAGTATGTGTTAAGTCCAAATCATTAAGGATATTAAAAAAGGGAACCTTTGGAGGAACTTAAACTATAAGAAATAGCTTAGAGATAGAAAGAAAACAGAAGCACTCCACTAATTATTTTGGTCTAACACTGTAAATACTAGAATGCCACCAAAAGCAGTCCATGGCTAGATCCAGTGGGTGCAAAAGACAAAGCAGGCAAGCAAACAACTGACAAGGTTTTCTTTCCCTTTTTACTTTTCTCCTACTTTATCCTTTACTCACTCTCTTACTTTACCCCTACATTATTTTTCCTCTTACTCCATGGGAAGAGCAAAACACATCTCTGTTTAGGGCACCTGGGTGGTTCAGTCGATTAAGTGTCTAACTTCGGCTCAGGTCATGGTCTCTAGGTTCATGAGTTCAAGCCCCGAGTACGGCTCTGGGCTGACAGCTTAGAGCCTGGAGTCAGCTTCAGATTCTGTGTCCTCCTCTCCTCTCCCCTCCCCTCCTCTCCTCTCCCTCCCTCCCTCCCTCTCTCTGCCACACTCTCTCTCAAAAATAAGCAAACCTTAAAAAGTTTAAAAAAATTTTTCTGGTTGGTAGAATTATACCCCCCTTCCAAATATTTCATGCCCTAGTTTCTGGGAGTGTGAGTCTGATAAGATATGATACCTTATATGACAAAGAGACTCTGTAGTTGTAATGAAGTTTGCTAATTACTTGACCTTAAGTTAAAGAGGTAATTCTAGATTATCTGGACAGGCTAGATGTAATCCCATGAACCTTAAAAGCAGAAGCGGAAGTGGAGGGGAGGGCCTGTGAGGGAAGGGGAAGCAGAAAAGGAGTCTAATAAGCAACTGGAGCTTGAGGATGGAAGGGGCCGCTGGACTAGGGTGCCGAAGCCTCTAATAGCAGACAGAGTGCACATCTTGGCAAGGAAACGGAGATCTCAGAGCTACCACTCCACGCAAATGGATTCTGTCAACAGCTTGAATGAGGAAACAGATTCCTTCCCAGGTCCTACAGATAAGAGTTCACTGGTAGACACCTTGATTTCTACCTTTTGAGACTCTGAGCTGAGCCCCTTCAAACATCTGACCTACAAAAATGTGAGCTGATAAATCGGGTTGTTTGAAGACACTGGGTTTGTGATGCAGCTATAGAAAATACGTGTAAGAAAAAAATTCCATTTCACCCAAATTACAAATATATGTACTTTTTCTTTGCACCTGTTTTTATGTTAATGGTCTTATTATTTTTGCCTAGATATATGCTTTGAATTTCACTTTTCACTTCTTTCCTAGAAATACTGATATCACTTCTAATTACAACCTATTCCTAACCCTTGCCCATTTCATCTGCATATAAACATACTGAAGACTTCAATTTTAACTGTTCTCAAAATACATCTTTCCTTTGACTATTATGCTGTTTGTTCTTTCATTTAGAGGGTGTTCTTCATTCCCTCTTTTGCTTTTATTTCACAGCCATATATCAAACTCTCTATTGGGTAGCTCTCTTTGAGGGTCCTGTAGGCAGCTCTAACTCAATAGCTTCAAAACAGAATTCACCTATTCCTGCTGCCTTTTAAACTCCGTGAGTGGCACCAACAGCCATTCAATTGATCAAGCGAAATCCTGCAGATCACACCTGTCCTCATCGCCTAAATCTAATCTAAACCTTAGCATCCTCTGTTGACTTCACACGCTGAAAAACTGACGACCTTCATTTCTCTCCACATTTTCTACCACGATTCTCATGAACACCAGCATCGTTTGTTACCTGGGTAAATTAGACTCCAAACTCATCTACTTTACAAACCCTTGTTCTCCTGTAAAACTTTCACAATATTGGATCTAAAGTGAAATTTCCAAATCTAGTACGCAACCATGTTACCTTTGAGCACTTAATGTAATATCCAGAAAGGTTCTAAGTGCTTGACGTGTTTCCATGTATTTAGTTCTTATTACATCCTGCTGGATAGATGAGGAAACTGAAGTCTGAGGCGATCACCTTCCTCAGACAGAAGAGCAGGAGGGGTTGGAGGTGTCAGACATCAGCACACGCGCTGCAGCTGTTCACATTGGTTAGCCTGCCTCGCACTTGCCTGCTGCAGTGCCCTCTGCTACACTGCTCACGTGTCGGCATTTTTCATTTCACAGATTTCAAGAGAGAGTTACTTAACCTTCGAAAACTAGTTTGTAGACATAGTAATTAGAGCTCAAGTTAGCACTCACAATCTCATTTGAACATCACAACAAAATTACATCAAGCAAAAAAAAAAATGAGAGAAAATGTACATCAAGGTGTTTACTCTGCTTAAATAACAGCATAGCTAAGGGGAAAAAAAACATGCTCCCCAAACTCTATACCACATTTATTATTACTTGTAATTATGTCACAAATGTTTATAGAGCACTTGTTATGAACAAAATACTGTGAGAAAATGCTGGAAAAAACAACTGGTGAATTAGACCATTATGGTTTCTTTTTCTACTTGTAGTCCCTATTTTTTCGTTCAGGAAATGGAACTTTCGACAAGTATTTTAATAGTTAATGATTTAATTATATTTAATTAAATTCTAAAGGAGAAAGAGGACCATGACCTGGTCTGAGAAGTTTCCTAAGAGAAAATGACATCTTAAACAAGCCCTTAAGCATAGAAAGGATAATTTTGACTATAGCTCTAGAATGATTCATTTAATTTAAATGCTGCTAACGTCTGCGTCGACCACACATCCAGTGTGACTGCTGATCAGAGTCAGTGTCTACATAATCTCAAGTTAGAGACATTAAATGTCAGTCAATTCAGGGCAATGAGTACAGCATCTTAATAACTGACTTCTAATACATTGGTGAAAGGATTTGGTGAATGTCTGTTCTCAGATCATTACTGGAGCTGCTAAATAATTATGAGGTGTGGACCTTGTCTGGAAGGCCCTTTTTTACTCTTCATGGAGATAAGGTGAACACAGGTGAAACAATTTAGGAACAATATCTCAAATTGCAGGCACTAGGGTTTACGTATGGTGCCAGACAGCCTTCATTCAAATATGCCACTTTTCCTTGGCTGAAGATTTTCCTGCACCGACTAGCGGATTTCCAGTCCTTTACTGACTGCGTTTTCTTTTATCCACGTGTTCTAGCTTATCCTATAGGACTGGCTCAAGGTCTCTGTCCCGCTGCTGCTCATTACCTGTCTGTGGCTCCCAGCGACCTGAAGGGAAAAACTCAGCCTGGTAGAAGCCTGTCATCTGGGAGACTTTCTCATCTCTTTCCAGTTTTAATCTCTAAAGAACTCGAGCTTTTGAGGGACCACTGGATTAACAGCTGTTCATTCACTCACAGGCTCATGCACTCAATCGCTGGGCAGCTCAGACCTCTTTTTTCACTGTCGTATTTCTGTGAGTCTCCGCTATCATAAAACCATACAAGAGTGGCTCTCAAAGTCCTTTTCTTTTATTTCTATTTTCAATTAGACCTCTGACAAAAATATACATAATTTAAGTTCCACCCGTCAATTTATACTGTGTAACAGTCCATAAAACATATGAAGTTTACTGACTAAATATACGTTAAACCTGTTTCACTCTGCTGTTTCCCACTTTTAAAAACTCACTGCTTCTTTTCTAGGGTGAAAAATAGATACACATATATAAATGAACCGAGCAAAGTAAGTTTTCAAACAAGCCATTGAATGCAAAGGTTTGCAACCTGTCTAATACCAGTGTAACCTCTGACTTCTGATAGACTTGAAGATGGCTGTTTAAAACCAACCATGAGCTTAGCTTAAATAGAGTCTATCAGGCTTGAGCCTACCTATCATCTCGCTGGGAAGGCTGTTCTAAGCCCCATAGACTTGCTCATGCTCCCCTTAATACTCTGCCAATGAACTCTGTTCTTCCAGATCTCAATCTCCACTATCCATTACTTTAATTTTTTATTGCAGGTCTGTCCTCTGTGCCAGATTAACTCCATAGGACAATCATAGCGTCTGTTTATAATTTCTCTATACCCCATCCTATTAGCGTCAAACACCTAACACAGGCTACATAACAAAGAACTGGAACTTACCATGGTTTATGTACAAGAACCTACCACGCAGGAAAGCTGAGTTCCATTTTGGGAGCAAAACATGAAAACAAAGAAATGGAGGGGGGAGGAGGAGAGGAGTAAAGAACTGGGTAATGTAATTCTCCAATTCTGCATCTCAATTTTCTTAAGTTTTAAAATTAAGGGATCAGAAGAAAGAACTTCTTGCAAGCATACACTTCTTCCCTTTGTTGTTTTGCATAGGGCTTCTTTGCTCTTATCCACTGAAGGCTTAAAAAAATTAAACTGTTTAAAATTTTCTACTTTTTTCCCCACAAGTAGAAGAACTTTCTCCTTAAACTCACTGGAAAATTTTCAGGATATCATGGGGGATCTTAAGATTCTAAAATTTTCCCCATTGAACTTCAAGCTCTCTCTGCATTACATAAATAGGAACCTAACCCAAATAGAAAATATTAAAAACAAGAAAGAGAAAACTACACTCCATGTTTTAATGTATGGCTGAGTTTAACATCGTTTGAAACCGTAAGTGCACCACTGTTAAATTTTAAATTAAAATGATTTTTTTTTTTAGAGTTGTGTTCCATATTCACTCCAAGAAATAGTTAGATTTCCTCCTCTGGCTTTTACGAATGACAATAATTAAAACATTTCTTTTAATAATGGATCTTTTGTAACGTAAAAGTGCTCCCTTTGGAGTAGTGAGTGCATTATGTTATACATTCTACAGTTGCCATGGGAATCACCAAAATGTCATTTTCCTTTTGTTTATCTCAACGTTCCAAATTAAAATGTATTTCTCACAAGTTGATACATCTGTATCTTCCTTTAACCAACATTTTCTCTGAGGAAGAATGGGTGGAAATAGCCTATTCAAACTCAAAACCCAACAATGCATTTACTACTATCTATATATAATTAAATGCAATGCTCTTGTGAGAAAAGGGCCTGTGTACTTTCACCAGGGGCAACAGAATGATTATATTCTCCTGCATAAAATAAATGATATTAAATGATAGACATATGGGCAAGTCTTGGGCCAGAGGTCATTTATTGTGACCTTTTTCAAGATTGGCTGCAAATCTATCAAACTCTACAGTTGTAGAACTGCTAATGAGTTCCTAATTAGGAATTAGTCAGCCATATTAATAATATGTAATATTGCCCGAGCTTGTCAACAGGGAAAAAAAATATCCCACTATCCTGAATGCTAGGATTATTGATGTCTGTCCAAATAGGTGACCTTTGCTACAGTGGATACATTTTCCTTTTGAAAAGGTGGTTCCTCTTCCTAAAATTCTAAGGAAATGATGGCCCTAAAAAATTCTAAAAAAAAAATCTGAAAAATACATGCAAATACTTACTGCTAATAAAATGTTTCCATGTCAATGTTTCCTTTCTAAATTTACCCCCTTTTAATTAGTTTATTCTGAATTCTTTCAAAAGATATCTAATGTCATTGTTAAACATAAATATGTGTAGGTATGTATATATAATTATAAAAAGGCAAAGAAAGGTCAGCTCATTTTGCTTTTGTATAAACCATTTCATTAAGTTTCAAATCAAACGGTTTTTACATGGTAAAGATCTCTCCTTTGGCTTTAGTAGAATGTATGAACTCCTCAAAAATCAAACAGTCAACAGTAGTGTTTAAACATCAGTGCTAAACTCAGTGTTCAAGAAAGTTAAAAAGCAAAAATTTGTTTATTTTTCCTTAGGATAAGCACATGAAAACTGTTGTAAATTATAATCCATATTCAGTATTCTTACATTTCCCCAAGTAGAATATTCTACATATCCTCTCTGAACAACTTATTCATTAAAACATAAATTAGAGCAACACTATATATGGCCCAACAGTTTTGTAAACAAAGTCAGAGAGTGTTCTCTCAATGACAAGACATCTCACCATATAATAGCAAAGTTGGGAAGGAAGAAAAGGAAAACAAAAGAACCAAGGTGCTTTTGTAGGAGACAACCAAGAGAGATGGGTGTATATTTTAGGGTATATCCAGTTGTCGGCTCAAAAATAAAGTTAGAAACACAGGCAGCAAGAAGTAGAGTGTCTTGGAATATCTGACACTTCTGAGTTAGTAAGGCAAACAGGCCTCTAGGAATATTTGCAGTGACTCTGGCACGCTTTGATCAAGTTTTAAAAACACTGTTTTCAAAAGAATTAATTTTTTAAGTTTATTTTTCCCAAAGTATTTGAGAGTACCCACACTCTACTACGAAATAGGTTTTATAATGAAAAATAAATCCTTAAATAAAATCTCTTTTACATAAACACACACACACACACACACACACACACTTTCACTAATTCTAGGTAAAGGGATTTTGTGTGTGTGTGTGTGTGTGTGTGTGTGTGTGTGTGCTGTTGTTTGACTAAACAGCAAGTAAAACTGAATTTCAGAGTATTCTGAGGAGGTTTATAATCGGAAGTACAATATAAGAAGTATCTAACCACAGACATGTATGTATTAAAAGCAAGCTGATTCAGAGCAAACTTAGAAATCATAGCAAATATCAGATGCTGAAGAGATTTAGAAATATTTCTTTTAAGTTAAAGTATAAATCACTTTGCAGTCAATCACGAGGATTTTCTTATTTACAGAAGAATAGTAAGACTCCAACTCTGAGGAGCAATGCATACACAAGCAAGAAGAGAATGGGAAGAACCTTCTGGTCTAATCCTGATGCTGGTAATTAAGTATTCCCTTTTCTGTCCTTGAAAGAGGCTTTAAGACTATCCATGAACTCTTCCAGGAACTGAAGTGTAAGACTCTCCAACTACTTCTTAGGGGATTTAACTATACTTGGGGTCACCTAGTACCTGTTGGTTTTGTTAGAGCCACGGAGGCCAGTTAAGTATCCAAACAGAATTTTCATTCTGTTTTATGATCTCGACACACTAGAAAATATCGGATGACCACATCGTTTGACTCAGCAAAGAGAAGTTGGCTCTTATCTGTACTAATAAATTTTCATTTAGGGAGATCAAACAGCATGAATTTGATACCACACTTAGACATAAGTTTTAGAGAACTAGGTTTAAAAATCTTTGCTTCACTAGAGAATTTTGTAGAACTTTCTTTATTCCACTTTTCTCAAATTTAAAATGAAAAGGAGGAAAATCATGCTCAAAGTGCATGAGGGCTCAATATAAGCATAAAGATAACATTATTAGTGCCATTCCTCTTTAGAGTTTACCTTTTCTTTCTGAGTGTCCCCTGTTGGACACTCCAAGTTTCAAGCTCCACTTTGACCTTTGTTCCTTATCTAATTTATTTTAAGGTTTCTTTATTGACTGATTTTTTTTTTAACAATGCAGAAAATCTCCTCTATCCTCCTCTGGCTCCACACCCACATACTACTTACACAAGCTCACTCTGATCCTTCACATCTCAGGGATTAGGGAAAAATCATAATAATATAAAAAACAAAGTTTTTTCATGGGAGACATTTCCTGGATGTGTTTTCCATACCAATTTTGCACACTCCATGTACACATAAACGCAATGTTACTAAGTTTGTGTCATGGATAAAATTTGCTTCCATATGTAATATATAACTGGGTCATAGGCTTGACCCTTTAGCCAATTTGAAGAAAAGTGGCAAGTTAGAGTTACAGTGTTTGAATTGACTGGCAAATTAGAGTTACAGTGTTTGAATTGCACAGAGTGTTCTTCCTCGACAATTTTAGTTACTGGTATGTAATACCAGTACTAAATGAACAATTTTGATTTTTCAAATTAGCACGTAATACAAATACGCTTGATTTGCGGTTGGAATAAAGACCTACTGTTTATTGATACTTCATCAATTAGCAGATCGGCAGAAAACACATGGTGCCTTCCAATCTGGTAATCTGGAAAGAGTAATTTAATAAGAGAATTTGGGGGACATCTGGGTGGTTTAGTCGGTTAAGTGTGTACTCTTTGGTTTTCAGCTCGGAGAGAGATCCCACAAGTTTGTGAGTTCAAGCCAGGCATGAGGCTCCCTGCTGTTAGCACAAAGCCCACTTCAGATCAGAGGTCCCCCTCTTTCTCTGCCCCTCCCTTGTTTGTGCTTTCTCTCTCAAAAAACCCCAACTTTAATAAAAGCTCTTCTGTAAAGTTCTCAGCAAGATGTAGGGACACCAGAATAGAGTGTTGAGGAGCTAAGTTTACTGAGGGGGTAAATGGTCCATTACCATTTTCAGCAGGCTTAATGGTGGGAGGCGGGAGCCATCCCACAACCCAGAATGAAACAGCCGATGGGACAGGACTACATAACTTTAGCTATAGACTTGGTCATGGGAATCAATAGACCCAAAGAGATACTAAAAGGAGGAAGCAAAAGAAATAAATACCTGGCCTCATTCTGCTCCCTTTCTCCTGTCTCTAGCAAGGGCTCCTTTTGGCTAAATCCAACCAAAAGGCAGAAACCAAGAGTGCCCTTTGTGAAGAAGACTGAGTATGAGTGGGTCTGAAGGCACATAGACTAATCAGCACAAGTAAAATCAATTTTAGCCAAAAATATTTTTTCAGAAATAAGCTTATTAAATGCCTTACTTTAAAACTTTAAATGATTAGCAAAACCTGATGGCATCTTAAGGTTATTGATAAGGAAACATGTATTCACTTCTCTCAGTGATGTTAGGCTATAACTCTGAATGAAATTATAATAAAGATATACATATATATTACTTAAACATGTTACAGAGGAAATTTAAAACATTAATCGCATTTTTTATTGAACACTAAATATAATGAAAATGTTTAATTGTATATTAAGGAGGTTAAACCATGTGAACGCATATAGAGTGACATTATCTAGATACTGAAAATTCTGAGGATATCTAAATTATAGGAAATACAGGCTATTTTGTTATCTAGTAGAGCTGAGTAAATTCCACGATTCTATTCTCTGCTCTAACAGACATAACCTTAGTTAACTCCCACCTTGTATTTCATTCACAGAGGCTTCTTCATAATGGTGGACAGGTGGGTGGGAAATATAGTTTGGAAGCAAAACATCAAAAGAAAGTTAAGCAAACCCCACTTTTCACTATCCAAGCCCCATGCAAGCTCTCCTGACCCTCTAACTGTTCGCCGTGCATCAAGTGGGCAAAAAAAAAGAAAAGAAATCCCAGTGAGGGGCACCTGGGTGGTTTAGTCAGTTAAGCCTCCGACTTTGGCTCAGGTCACGATCCCACGATATATGAGTTCGAGCCCTGCGTCAGGCTCTGTGCCGACAGCTCAAAGCCTGGAGCCTGTTTCAGATTCTGTGTCTCCCTCTCTCTCTGCCCCTCCCCTGCTGATGTTCTGTCTCTCTCTGCCTCTCAATAATAAATAAAAACATTAAAAAAAAATCCCAGTCAAGCAAATGAAAATAAAAAATACATTTTGAAAAATAGAAAAAGGAATGTTTCAAAAGGAAAAATCAAATATAAAAATACCTTATTCATATGATACAGATCATATTCATTGCCAACAAGCAGAAATGCTCTGACAAGAGAAGAGTTTGTGATGCATTCCATTCCCCTCCCTCAAGAGAGGTTGCCCAGGGCTAATGGAATAACATTACAGGATAACACGGTGACTGAATCTGGAAAGCTCGCTACTCCATTACTTGGTAATAAATGTGTGGATCTTCTTTTCCCTCGTGCTTCCAGACACTGTAAATGACAGTAAGGGCAAATAGCATTTGAAAAGTGTCTCAGAGTAGCTTATATAGATCACCTTTTGAGAGGTGAGAGAATGTCAGAGGAGTAGGAAAGAGTAGGACCAAAAAAACAACAACAAAAACAAAAATGGATGGACAAAGTAAACACTGCTGCCATTATTTCTGCTTTGACAAAACTCTTTATATAAATAAACTTAGAAATGTACTGAGAAAGACCCCCAAAAACAATTTTGTTGAGCAGTTACCATTAAACATCAAATAACAATCAACCATGACTGTCACAGATACTGTCCCATTGTATGTGCTCAACCGTGTGGAATTAATGGTGAACGGGACAGGCACTGAACAAAGGTTATTGTTATACTCATTCTATAGTTAAGGGAACTGAACACAGTGAGATTAAGTGGTCTTTCCCATGTTATGTAGATGCTATGTGCCAGGGATGATGTACAAACCTAAGCAAACTATGTTGTTAGCACAGTATTGTGGGTTATTTTTTTAAGAGGGAATGAAGACATGGATGATAAATCAAGAGACGAACAAAAGGTTGTGGTCTTCGGCACTACTCAAGATTTGAGTAAGGATGTCTTCTATGTACTGATTTCTTGAATGATTAATAGGGTTGGTTTTAAGTTGTAAATGTTGAAAAAAAAAGAATGTGCTTAATTTCTGGATAAATAAAAATAGCAACCATTTATTTATTTAGCAGCCATTGTGCAGTAAGAATTGTGCATATACCACAACTATGCTTCACACCTTGGTTGTAACCCATTTTCCAATTTTTCAGATGAAGAAACTGAGGTGCATGGATGTGGAATAACTTGCCTAGAGCACACATTTTGATGAAGATAAATATATCGTCAAGCTTTAACAGAGTCCAAAGGCTTTGTGCACTTATTGTAAAACACATCGGAGCCAACGCCCTGACAGCCTGGTACCTGGACAAAGACAGATAAGCCAAGTGGAATCAATCTGTATGTCTCCTTGAGAAATGATCAAAGTACCTGGGAAAGGGGCAGGCCTTGAACTTCTAAGGTGACCACCATGTAATAACTTGGCTATCCTAGTCTCCGCAGTAAAGAAATAATGTCAAAAATAAGAATCAAATTCATTTTTAAAATCACTGAAAGCTCCCAAAGATCAAGGCAAAAGTTCGGTATTTGGCTTCAGGGTCAGCAATTCATAGCGCAGGAATGTCTCCTTGGCTCCCTTTCACTATTTCTCTGCCTCATTTACTTTTCCTCTTTAAAAAAGAAATAAGGTTATTCTTCTAGGAAAGATCTAAAACTTGTTTTTGCATTTATTGTACTTAAATCTCAAAAGTTTTTACTATTGTTTAGAGACCTTTAATTCTCAAGTAAGGTGTCTGGCAAAATGAGTTTTTCCCTTTGCAATGAAACAAAGGATCAGTTAGTAAGTTGATATGTGCAATCAGTTGAAGAGAACCATTTCTCTTTCCCAATCAAGTTTAAAAAAAATAAATATTAGATACTTTGTCCAGTATTTTATGTAAGGTCCACATGTCTTTGTAGAGGGCTAATCCCCTTCCTCTGACGGACACTGCCACTGTGGGTGGGCTGCAATGCCAGCCATGTTTGGGAAGGTCTCCACTGACTACAGGCTTGGTCAAAGGGCACCCCTGTCCCAGGTGTGAAGGTCTCATTTCTGGGTGCTCATTCCTCATCAATATATAAACAGCCTTCTTGTTCTTGTGTTCTACAATGCTCAAGGCACTAACAACAACAACACATCAGAACTCTGCTTAGGTACTTACAAGAGGGATGAAGATTAATCCCCACCCTCAAAAAAAAAGTCAAAGTTATTTAAAAGTGATTATGTCAAATGCATATATGACTAAGAAACTGGCACATCAGTTAGTAGTAAAAGGTAATCATAGTGGTAGTAATAATAGACATATAGCAATAGTAGTAATAGAAACAGTGATAGATTATATTCAGTTAAGGGTTTACGTTGCAATACTACAGGTATTCAGTTCTTTAATACTCTGCCCATGAAGGAAAAAGCTAATTTATGGTAACCAAGAAAATGCATCTTGCTGATTTCCAACTGCAGGAAGCTCCAGTGGCTGAACTTTCAAATTCATGGTCATCTTTTTGCCAAGGCCACACCTGCTTTTTGGAAAGTGAATGCATGAGGAATACTAAGGAACCTGTTTCTGGGGAGGGGGTGCGGGGAACTCCTCTGATGACCAGCTTTGGCTTGAAGACTCTCGCCCGGCTTTGCTGAACCTTTCATAGATGGCATGGACATCTAGAACACTTCACTGCATCACAGCTCTCTGATTTCTTCACGTCTCCATCACATCTTATGGTTTCCTGGTCTTTTTTTCCTCTTTCCCTTCATTTCCTCAACCTCGCCCATTTTACCCAATCTTGGCTTATGCTTCTCAGAAGACCTGGACTAACACATCATTTTTCTTATGTTATTGCAGAGAGAAAAAGAGAGAGACACTGTGTTTCAGTAATGCTTGCCCAAGGCCACATATCCATTATGTTACAGGAATGGTATTTACAGATTTCTGATTTAAGCACTCACTTTAGTCACCACTCTGCAACCTGGGATAATTACCGTGAGAAGGGATGCAGACAGGAGCACTCTTCAAATCCTGTGTCAGGTAATCATTAGCTCTTTCAAAAGTAGGAAAGAACCCTATGCTTCCTAAGGAAAAAAAAAAAAAAAAGGTGGTTTGTGGCTTTGATCCTACAATGGCTCCCACTAAAACTTGTGGTTACTGGTGATCTGTGTCTTTGTAGGTAAATCCTTCAAATTAGTATTTGCATGTTTCCACAATGAATCCTGCATCTATTTATATTCCCATACTTGTATATCCTTTCCTTGGGAATAATACACTGAAAATTACAGGCATAGAGTACATGTATTATTCCACCACTGATTAAAAAGTTTACACTAAACAAAATTTAAAAAAATGAAAATAAAAAGTTTATAAACCACTAAAGTAATATTTTTTAAGCCTAGCAAATCATCTTTGCCTCAAGCTGTATACATAAAAATTATTTATATTGTGTATTATGGAGCTAGTTGAGAGGGGTTAGTTATATGTGCGATCAATTAAGTATATAATCGTTTGAATCAATTACCTGCTGTGATACCTAGATTTTATATCTATTCTTCTAAATACCCAAACTTAACCTTATTATGAAGTGAGTCAAATGAGAATGGGCACATCCTGCTTAGTCTACCCCCAGATAATCACATGTTCACCATTTTTTTTAACCAGAGTAACTTTCATCCCTCCTCTCTCCCTTCCTTCCTTATTCCCTTCTTTCCTCTCTCCCTTCCTTCCTTCTTCCCTTCTTTCTTTCCTCTCTCCCTCTCATTCTCTTTCTCATTCTCTCTCTCTCTCTCTCCTTCTCTCTCTCCCTCTCTCTCTCTCTGTCATGGATATTATAGTCCTGAATATGGGCATGTATATGGGTAATAGCCAAGTATCACAAAATGAGGTCATTGTTAAGTTAGCATTTTAACACGCAATAGATTTCTGCTAGTATTTTTACTTTACCAGGTTGGAAACTCTAAATATATCCATCCATTGTATCATACAATTCTGCAGTTTTTTTTCTTTGCAAATTATACAAGGAAATACATTAGGACTCTTAAGCATGACACTGAATTTATGACTTTTAAGTTATCTTTCAATACTTTCTATGAAAAACATCTCAAGATATAGTTCAACACAATGACAACACAGCAATGATACCACCACTCCTGTATTGAAAGTTTCCTCAAATCAAAGAATTTTATTCACTACTCTGTGAGAACTATAATCTAAAGAGATGAAAAATAAAAAGTATTTAATTCTTGAAGGTCAAGATGTATAAAATTTCCAAGCTTACTCTTTCCTTTTGAGGGTCAAGAGGTGAGGTGATTTAGTCACACTTTATCTCACTAATTAAGCCCAAATGCCCTAAACTTCTCTCCATACTACTTTCCATTCTTCCTCTCTCTTTGGAGCTAAGCCTGATATTTATCCAGATCCCTTTGTAAAAATCCCTCTCACTTGGTTCTATCAATTATGTTCAAATGACTCTTCATTCCACTCTAAGCATACTGAGGGGAATGCCATTTTGGAGCAAGCAAGATCTTTTGATCTATTTGGAGTCGTTTGTGCATTTCACCTTTTTGGTGACCCTACCCACATCTCATGTGCACCTTCCCTTTTGTCGTTGACAAAATCTTTACTATCATTTATTTGGGAAGAATAAATATGTTCACTGACCTGTTTGAACCGTCAGATACTGCTTCTAACGCTTCTAAAGATCTATGTTAGTATATTGACGGGAGGGGAAAAAGGATACTGTATGGTGGCTTGCTGGATATTTTCAAAGATGAAAAGAGTCAGAGGGGAAAAGTATCAGCGTCACTCCCCTGCAGCTCCCTTCTTACACATTCTATAACCCTTAATGAAAAGAAAGGTGCAATGTTATTTGTTGTTGATAAGGTTTCAGATAAAGAAATGCCCCAAATCCAACTATTTGTCATGTTACCATAATTATGTATATGACTCCCAATTAAACTGTTCAGCCTATAAACTCAGGGCAACACCAGAGAGGATTTGCTTGCCTCATCTACAAAGGCACTGTTTGATTATTTAGAGTTAAATTCCTCAAAATTAAAAAGAAAATCAGTATGTTTTAGGAGTCAACTCAACAGTAAAAGACTGATTTGCAACAAGTTTTATTTATGTAGTGTCTTTTCTCTGAATTCTCATTGTAACATCTGCATTTTAAACGTGTTATATATTAAGTGGGCACACTTTAAACATATACTAATTGGATCAGATAAGTGAATAGTCTTAACACTGAAGTGTTTTAGTCTAAGAGGTTTTTGGGCACAGCCTGAGTGATTTTAGTTTCTTGTGGCTTAAGTCATGCTGGTAGTTACGGGCTTCCCCTGACATACAGAACTCCGATGGTTGTAACTCTGGAGACTGGAGTTAAGAATGAACGGTTTTAAAACTAGCCTAATTGTCTCAAATGAACTGCCTGCTCTCTCCTCTCATTGATGCTTGCCTCTTGTATCTACCTTCTCTTGTTCTTGCTTTAACTCGTACTCTTTCCTAGCTTCTCCTGTTTTCAGACAGCCCAACATAAACTCTGGGGTCAGAAAGGCCTATCAGACATCTACTGCCCACTGCCAAACTGGCTCTTGGTATTAGACAGCCAACTGTACAGAGAAGGATGGAAATCATGTGATACCAATATATTCCCCTTATCTGCTGCTTTCAATATCAGCTAGGATTCAGAATTCCCACAAAAAAGGAAATAAAGGGACTGTTGAGCAAAATTAACCTCCTATAAAACTCATTTCACATCCAAACCTTACCAATCATAATTCCCTCTTTCATTTTTCCTGACTTTTTATTTAAAATAACATAAAACCTAACAAACATTTCCTAATTCCATGCTTTCAAAAATGGAACAGTCACTTTATTTTAAAATTTTATGAATCATGCCCTGATATTTCTTTCCCTTCCACTTATCCCTCACCCTTAATTAGTCTTGCTTAAATCTTTCCATCTTTTTCTTAAGTAGAACAATAGGGAAGGAAATAATCAATTGTCCTATGAATGATAAAAACTTGATGAGGAAGAACTACTTCGAAAGATAATTACTGTTTTAAAGAATGTACAGGTAGTTTAAAACCGGAACTATATTTAAAGTAAGTATTTCATAAGTTATGCAATTGTTCTAAGTTGAGCCAAGTTTTATAAAATGTAAAAATGATAATAATAACAAACAACTACCAGTGGTCTGCTGGAAAACGTTTTTTTTTTTTTTAGAAGTTTCTTATTAGTATCACAAAAAGTGCAATTTGCACAATAACTTCCTCTAGAAAGATAGTGAATTTTAGCACTAAGGGGTCCAAATGGAACAAAAATATCAATTCCTTATATGCCAGTGGTCTACAGACCAGAGTTTTAAGAAGCGTAAAGCTCTCTATGTTGTATTTCCCATGTTATGGAAAGATTAACAACCAGAATATCAAAGGATGCATGAGCCATGATCTCAGAAGTCTGAAAAACGCTGGATCAGAATGCAAAGGGGCAAAAAAGGAAGGGGAGGGAAGGGAAGGAAAAGCATGAGCTAGGATACCACTTTCCATTTATAAATACTGTTATATTACGTAGTACTAATCTCAACTAGTCTTCCCAACTCTATGTAGATTTAATTATGCCTTTTTCTCAAGTATCTAACTTAAAACATGAACAAGCTTGAAATTTGAGGCAACATACCTAATGATGCAGATGAATTCCATCGCTGTTAAGTTGGAAAACCTGGTTAAATATTTGTGCTACCTTATATATAGCCCTGCACTTACTAAGTGCTCAGTAAATACTTAGTAGGTTATGGAGTAAATCTTACTATACGACAAATTGTGATATAAGTTTTCTATGTATTATCTCATGTAACCATTCACCTACACTGGACTATTATCCTCTTTGTACAGAAGATAAAGCTGAGTTTAGAAAGGTTAAACATATTGTTCAAGGCCACAAGTGAGAAAATAGCAGAGGTAGAATTGTAATTCCAAAAATCTGATGCCAAAACTCATGGTATTAACCATTATACTGTACTGTCTCCCGAAAAGCTTTCCAATTCCATGGTCTTTAAGCATAGAAATAAAATGTGAGCCACATGGGCAATTGTAAATTTTCTAGAAACCACATTAAAAAGGTACACTGGGAGGTAAAACTAATTTTAGTAACATATTAACTTATATCTAAAATTCTACCATTTTCATATGTAATTAATACAAAATATTAATGAGGTATGCATTCCTTTTTTGGGTTGTCTTTGAAAATATTTAATACTCATAACCCATCTCAATTGAGATTGGCCACACCTAAAGTGATCAATAGCCACAGCCAGCTGTGACTAGTGAGTGCCCTACAGATACTGTAGCTCTAGGTTTAGTGTGCGTGCATGCTTGCGTGTATGTGTATTTTAGGCATGAATCACTCCTCTCCTCAAACAGTAACTTTAGAAGCTCAGGATTTTGTCCTTATATTTTTAAAAGCACGTAAGTTAACCAGAGTAATTAAAGCTTTTTACTTTCCCATTGAGCATAAGTGGCTTTGTTTCCGTAAAATCCTGTCGACAGCTTTATTCTGATGCCCCATCTCCGCAGCATCTTAGCACACACCCAGGCGCCCTCAGAAAGGTTCTTGTTGACTGCCTTCACAGTGACAACTTTTCTCCATTAACCCAACACTAGATCAAAGCTGGAAAGAATTTGAGACCGGATGATGACCTCCAGTAAGAAACATTTTCCTTGCAACTCTCGATCAGGCCAACTCCAAATTTTCTGTTTAAAAATGACTTTGGTCTTTGAAAGGACATTCACAAAAATTTATAAAATGATGACATGAGAAGATATTGGATGAAGGCTCCACGAAACACTGCACTGCCTTTGCAAAAAGTGAACCTTCCCTTTTTCTGAGAGACAGCACATGGCAACTCAGAATGATAAAAGCTATGGCTACTACGGCATCTGCCAAAACGGGGTAAGCAGGCAAACAAATAAAAGCTGAGAAAATTATTCATAAAACATGATTTTGAAAACTAAATGCCTATCTCAAATCTTTCTTATACAAATTACCAAATAATGATTTTTTTCTTATTAGTAATATATTTAAATAACTGGAGTTTTATTTTGTTTTGTTTTAAACCAAGTACTGTTAATGGGAGTATGGGTCAGGGGCGCCTGGCTGGCTGAGTTGGATAAGTGTCCGACTTACTCAGCTCAGGTCATGAACTCAAGGTTCTTGAGAAAGAGCGGTGCCTCAGGCTCTGCACTGAACACTGATTCTGGCTGAGATTCCCTCCCTCCCTCTTTCTGGCCCTCTCCCCCTTACACAGGTGCATGCACTCTCTCTCTCTCAAAATACATAAACATTTACAAGATATATGGAAATACAGCTCCTCTAGATGGAGTCCACATCTCATCCACAGCCGAAGGAGCTGGGAGTCCTTAGTTTCTTCATTAATACTTGGTTACTAAGTCTTCTTTCTTATCAGCTCTGAACCATACTAGGTAATGGATTTACAATGGTCAGGGTAGACACCTACACTTTATTCTGATGGTTTTGTAATCCAGATAGAGGGGGAAAAGAGACTTTTAAAATTATTACATGAATTGCTACAGAAAAACGACTTCAAGTGATTACATAAATAATTACAAGGTCAGATAAGTGTTTGAAGGGAAAATAATGCATTTCAAGAGAGTTTATAACAATAAAATTCAACCAAGAATAACGAACCCAGAAAAATATCCCCATAGAACTGACATTTGAGCACATGAATAATGAATATATAGGAATTAACTAGGCAATAGAGAAAAGGATAAGAGAGATAAGAGAGAAGCAATTGTAAGCACAAACAAGAGGCATGAGGAACAGAGCCCTGGGCTGAAGATATTTTAAAATGTGAAAGGATAAGGTGGGAAGTGATGTGACATTAAGGCTTGAGACGGAAGACGATGTCAGACCACCTGAGGAGAGCTTTGTAGTATATTAATATTTTTAACTTTAATATATTTATTGGGGTTAGCATCAAGTTTTTTTTCATTTCTATTTCTTTTAATATGAAAGGTCTATGAATTTGATTATCTGTCCTGAATAAAGACTTTAATTAAAAATTAATTCAACACATATTTTTTAAGATTGAGATAAGGGTTCATTCACAAGTTTACCTACTCATCTTCAGTAGCAAATACGAGAATGGAAGACAAGATGCTGACAAGTGGTGATGTAGCCTTCAAGAAGATAAGGACAGGCTTACCTGAACTCATCCGCAGAAAGGGGTTCCCTGTGCACATTGAACATTCTGTGATTTAGAAAGCAAGGTATATTATGTTCCCATCAGAGAGTTTCTAAGAATTTTTTTTAACTTTTTTAATGTTTACTTTTGAAGGGGAGAGAGAGAGAGAGAGAGAGAGAGAGAGAGAGAGAGGGAGAGAACGAACACAGGAGAGTGAATGCATAAAACAGAAATTGGGGAGGACCAAAGACAGAGAGGGAGACACAGAATCTGAAGCAGGCTCCAGGCTCTGAGCTGTCAGCACAGAGCATGAAGCAGGGCTCATACCAATGGAACACAAATCCATGACCTGAGCCAAAGGTAGACGACCAACCAAATGAGCCATGCAGGTGCCCCTAGAAATTCTAAGAATTTCTTAATAGGCAGTTGGCTTTCTCTTCCCTCCGAAATGAGAATAAAGGCACTGTATGCTGCATAGAAGGTACATGTTCCGAGTAACCCCTGTTTTAAAAAACATATTCTTAAAGAATTACTTCATTTACATGCCTTAAGTGTTGGGTACTAGGCTATATGCTTTAAACACATGGTTTTAATACAAGCCAATCTGCACAGAGAATTGGCCATTACTTTACTGACCATACAGTAAAGCAGTAATATGTTCCAAGATTTGACCCCAACTCAATGGTACTTACCGCATCAGTTCCATAAAAAATTAAAAAAAAAAATTCTTCCTACAGTTTAAAGTCACAGCAAATTTTTGTATGTAAGTTAAAGCATTGCTAAACCAGTTATGTCATCTGTTAGTCCTTTCCTAGATCAAACTTGGAACAACTGTAAGTCATTGATGGTGAAAGTGTAAGACAGTTTAAGTACAAAGGTATCCATCAGATTTTCAAATCGGACTTCCAGGGTGGCTCAGTTGGTTATGTGTCCAGCTTTGGCTCAGGTTCATGATCTTATGGCTTATGATTTCAAGCCCTGCATGAGGCTCTGTGCTGACAGCTCAGAGTCTGAGATTCTGTCTTCATCACTCTCCGACCCTCCCCTGCTTATTCATTGTCTGTCTCTCCCCTACAGCCCCCCC
>NC_043715.1:23326261-23335336 GCF_006229205.1 Suricata suricatta
CTTTTCATGAGTCAACTGAGGAAAATGTCAGAAGGGTGGAACATTTTAGCAAATTCTTGAAGGATGACTATGAATTTGAAATGAGTCCAGGGAACTGGAGTTTAAAAACACAAGAAGGTGTTTCAGCCTCGGCAAACAGTGTAGGGGAAGCACGAATGTGTGAAAGGACAAGGTCTGTTCTTTATGCAAATGTAAGAACTATGTGCTACCCCTCAACTAAATGAAACATTGAGACTACCAGAAACATGCATTTTATGCGAAATGTGTAAGATTACAGTATGCTTTGGAAAGGACAGGAGAACTAAAATCAATCTAGAAGGTTCCAAATGGAGAGATTTCTGTTCAAACCCAGGAAACATCTCCTAGTTGAGCAGTCCAGCAAAAAGGAGGCGGCATCTAGAGATTTCAGACACTGATTATATTAAAAAAAAGTGGGCCCAAGGTTGATGAAGAAAGATGTATAAGTAGTAAGGATTAGACTAAAAATCCATCCCAACCTGAGAATTTGTTATATTTTAATTTTTAAAGACATCTTTGTGTGTGTGTAAGAGATGTATTCTTAAAATATTGTGTTGGTTTTAAATATAATTTTTCCATTGCTTAAATTTTTAATAATCTTCACAATCTAAAGTGAGTGGGAGGCCAGCCAAAGGAGAGAACTTCTAGAAAAAGATACTGGATGTAGTTACCCACTGTGAAAAACTCTGAAAATGGTACAGAGTTCTAGGAGCACGCCACCATATTCCACTATTAAGAGAACAAGGCAGATACGGTATAACAGAGACAAATTATTTTTTAAGTTAGTAATACACTGTTTAATTTTACTTATTTTAGATCAAATTGCTCAAAAATATAGTGCCAACAATGGTGAATGAGATCTTTCCGTAAGACTTAATCATTTTAAGTTGGAAAATAAATAATTTTAAATGCTATTACAATTCATTGGTAATTATATAAAACATTGAAACAGTATCCATAGCACAGTTAGAATGTAGTCATTAAAATAAATGTCATTTTACTAACTCTTGACTGGGGAAACAAAATTATTTAAAAATGTGTCTTTCCTACATAAACATTAAACAGATTATGAAAGTTTTAAGACTTTATTTTCCTACCTCAGAAATAATAACTTCAGTAAATGAACCCACGCTACTGGAAACAATCGAAATAACTTTCCAAACTGTTTTATACAATAGCACAATGTATGGAAGAGCAATGAGTATACAGAAGACAAATTGTGAGGAGCATGTATGTGAGGCTCAACAATTTGGGTCTTACACAACTCACATACCAGGATGTTCTGGTGAGTAATTCTATTTTATGACATTATAAGATGTTAGGTTTTCTAAGGAAAGATGTGTTCCATACTCAAAAGTATTTTGAAAATCTTGAGGGGAAAACCTCACAGAACAGGCTTCTTCACTGTCAAACTTACAAAAGCCCATCGACAGTTAATAGGTATCATGGATCAACAAAGCAGAGTCTGGGATGTAAGACACAGCATTTCTCAAACCTGTTTGAGCCCACAACAGTTTCCTCTTTTCCGATTAGTAATACTTGTGAGTCTATTATTTAATAATTATTATATGAAATGCTTGAGAGATGGCTATACCAACATAACAATGGTCCAATTCAGTTTACAAATACTGCCTATTGAGAGAAGGTACCAGATGTAGTTGAACCATTCTGACTCTAATATATCCCTATACCTAGGAGTAAAACTAACCAAAGGAGTAAAAGATGTATTCACTGGAAACCACAGAAAGCTTATCAAAGAAATTGAAGGAGACACCACGAAATGGAAAAACATCCCATGCTCATGGGTTTTAAGAACAAATACTGTTAAAAGTGTCTGTTCTACCCAAAGCAACCTACATATTCAATGCAATCCATATCAAAATAACACCAGCATTCTTCATAGAGCTAGAACAAACTATCCAAAAATTTGCATGGAATCAGAAAAGCCCCCGAATAGCCAAAGTATAGTCATAAAGAAAACCAAAGCTGGACTCATCACAATTCCAGACTTCAGGCTGTAATCTTTAAGACTGGTATGCTACTGGTGCAAGAACAGATGTTCAGATCGATGGAACCAAATACAGAATTCAGAACTGGATCCACAAACATATGGTCAACTAATCTTTGATGAAGCAGCAAAGAATATCCAATGGAATAAAGTCACTCTCTTCAGCAAATGGTGTTGAAAAAAACTGCACAAAATCAAGAATTAACCTGAACCACTTTCCCACATGACATACAAACATAAACTCAAAATGGATGAAAGACCTAAATATAAGACAGGAAGCCATCAAAATGCTAGAGGGGAGGGGTGCGGGTGGCTTAGTCGGCTACATGTCCAGCTTCGGTTCAGGTCATGATCTCCTGGTTTGTGGGTTCGAGCCCCGCGTCGGGTTCTGTACTAACAACTAGCTCAGAACCTGGAGCCTGCTTCAGATTCCGTGTCTCCCTCTCTGTCTCTGACCCTCCCCTGCTTGTGCTGTCTCTGTCTCTCAAAAATAAATAAATAAACATTTTTTTTTAAATGCTAGAGGGGAAAACAGGAAAAATCTCTTTGATCTTGGCCACAACAAATTCTTCCTTGATATGTCTCTGGAGGCAAAGGAAACAAAAGCAAAAATGAACTACTGTCACCTCATCGAGATAAAAAGCTTCTGTACAGTGAAGAAAACAATCAGCAAAAATAAAAGGCAACAGACAATGGGAGACAATATTTGCTCTTGACATATCAGTTAAATAGTATCCAAAATCTACAAAGAATTTATCAAACCAACAACCAAAAAACAAATAATCCAGGGAAGAGATGGACCCAAGACATGCATAGACACTTTCGCAAAGAAGACATCCAGATGGCTAACAGACACATGAAAAGATGCTCTACATCACTCAACATCAGGAAAGTACAAATCAAAACCACTATGAGAGATCACCTCACACTGGTCAGAATAGCTAAAATTAACTACTCAGGAAACAACTGATGATGGCAAGGATGTAGAGAAAGGTGAATTACTTTGCACTGCTGGTGAGAATGCAAACTGGTGCAGTCACCCTGGAGAACAGTATCAAAGTTCTTCAAAAAATTAAAAATAAACTACCCTACACCCAGCAAGTACACTACTAGGTATTTATCCAAAGGACACAAAAATGTTGATTCGATGGGGCACCTTGGTGGCTCAGTCAGTTAAGCATATGGCTTCAGCTCAGGTCATGATCTCGCGGTTTGTGGGTTCAGGCCCCACATCGGGCTCTGTGCTGACAGCTAGCTCAGAGCTTGGAGCCTGCTTCAGATTCTGTGTCTCCCTCTCTCTCTGACCCTCCCCTGCTCGCACTGTCTCTGTCTCTCAACAATAAATAAAGAACATTAAAATTTTTTTTTAAATTTAAAAAATGTTGAAGGGGCACGTGCACTCCAATATTTATAGAAGCACTGTCAACAATAGCCCAAGTATAGAAAGAGCCCAAATGTCCATCAACTGATGAATGGATAAAAAA
This sequence comes from Suricata suricatta, assembly GCF_006229205.1. Classification (NCBI taxonomy): domain Eukaryota; kingdom Metazoa; phylum Chordata; class Mammalia; order Carnivora; family Herpestidae; genus Suricata; species Suricata suricatta. The sequence goes on from NC_043715.1 coordinate 23,329,772, forward strand.
GTGATCTATATAACAAAATACTACTTGGCAATCAAATAGAATGAAATCTTGCCATTTGCAACAATGTGAATGGAAGTAGAATGTATTCTGCTAAGTGAAATATCAGAGAAGGACAAATGTCATATGATTTCACTCATGTGTAATTTAAGAAACAAAACAGATGAACATAGGGAAAGGGAAACAAAAATAAGATAAAAACAGAAAGGGAGGCAAACCATATGAAACTCTTGACTACAGAGAACAAACTCAGGGTTGTAGGAGGGGTGATGGGTGTTGGGATGGGCTAAATGGGGGATGGGTATTAAAGAAGGCACTTGTTGGGTGTAATATGTAAGTGATGAATCACTAAATTCCACTCCTGAAATCATTACACTGTATGTTAAAAAATAAAAATAAAAAAACAAGTTAGTTGAGAGTGATAGACAGAGACAGTGTATGAGCAGGGGAGGGGCAAACAGAGAGGGAGACACAAAGCAGGCTCAAGGCTCTGAGCTGTCAGAACAGATCTAAAGCAGGACTCGAACTTATGAACTGGGAGATCATGACCTGAGCCAAAGTCTGACATTCAACCCACTGAGCCAACCAGAGGCTGTTAACTAACTTGCTTTTAAATTTAAAAAATTAAGACAAAAAAAAATGCAAAATAAAATAAAATTCCATATATTCCTAAATTTCTCTAAGTTTAATCCTTCCCTGTGTTTCTGTACCACTCCCAGATTTATGCCAAATTTAATCACAAAACTACACTGACTACTTATGTAAAATAATTCCACAAACAGTAAATTCTTAAAAAAAAAATCTACTAAACTGGTTGGCTGGCCCTTTTGTCGGCCAAATCAGCTTGTTTTTCTGCAAACCTAAAGGAAACTATACATAAGTTAAGTCTGATCCATGTAAATGCTATAATAGTACATTTCAATTTCTTCTACTCTCAGTTTGGGATAGTTGTACATTCTTGTTTAACCAAATAGCATGAGACAAAATACAGGAAACGCTTGTAATTCCTAGCACATAGTAGGCATTTAAAATTGGTAGCTGTAATAATGGTATGTAGGATATCTTAACTAGTTGAAAGAAACCTTCCTACTACTTATTTTTAACAGAATATTAATGCATCATTTGGGGAGGGGATGCGTATCAAAAACACTTTCAGTTTGAGTTTGGGAAAAATGTTAGAAATAGCAATGAACTTATGCATGGCTGATGGGTAAAATTAGTTATGTCTGTGTAATTAGGTTGAAAAAGCTGGTATCTATCAAAATATTTCCTCCTGTCTCAGCTGAGCATACTGTTATTTTTTTTTTTTGCAAACATACACAGTATATCTGCCATGGAAATTAGCATATATTCAGCATTTAAAAGAAATAAGGCCAGTTAAAATGTTATAAAGGTAATCAGGCACCAGCCTTTAAAAAAAACAAATTTCAAAATGCTTGACGTCTTTATTTTTGTTATGCTTTCATCGCTGTCTAAATGTTTGACTGAAGTAAGTGAATGAGTAGAAAGAACTTCTGTTTTGGGGACATTCACAAAGTGAATAAATATTAGGAAGAAAGTAAAACTTACAAAGAGATTTAAGAGAAAGAGGAAATCACCCGGGCCAGAGGAAAAATGAGTCACGACGAAGTGGATCGTGGAGGTAATTTGGACACACTGGGATTTGTGAGATGAACACGGATGCCCAGCAGGAGATGCAGCGGAGTAAGCCTGCACAGGAGGCTGAGATCTGCAGCTGGACAGTCAGACCCCAGCGTTTGTTCGCTGCTCCAGGTGTCAGATAGTCCTGGGTCTTTTCATTGCTTCATGTTCCTTAAGGCTTCAGCCACATACTTTCTTCTTAGTGATGTTTCTTCTCCTTCTCTGTTCTAGATTTCTCCCTAACACACAATAACCACGTGGAATACTATGTTTTTTGTTCTTAATTCCCTGTTTCGCCTTACCAGAACATAAATTCCATGAAAAATGTATTTTTTTAGTGCTACCCCCTCACAGCCTAGAATAATGTATGGCAGCCTTGAGAATCCAATACACATTTGTTGAGGGAACGAAGTGCCAAGAGTGAGAGAGAATAAGGATAGGTTCTAACTAGTATTATCTTAGTTTTCTTTTCTGTGAGGTCTGACTTACTCCATATGCTACAAAGATTGTTATAAAGAAAGAGAGTCCCACTTACCAGCCAGATTGCTTAAATTAAGCAAGAAAATCAAGGGATGATGCAGCAAGATCATTTCTGATTTTTTTTCTAAGCTTTTTAAAGTTCTCTTGCATTTGATCTTTACCCAAAACAAACCAGAGGGGAAAAAAACATAAGAGATACATACTGTCTCATTTGTCAGTTGAAGAAATGATAGAGGGGACAGAAAAATTAACACTTACCCTCAGTCAATAACGATAAAAAAAAATTAGGAATAAAGATACTTCATTCATTCCTGACTCAGTGTCTATGTTTTTAAACCACCCTGATATAATAGGAACTTGTTTGGTCAAGTAAAATCAAAGCTAAAAGCAAAGACAGAGTGGCAGGATGATCTCGGCTTGGAAATGAGCCTCTGGTGAGGCTCTGTCGTCCAGGACCACACATAACAGGCTATGACAGAAGGCATCAAAGCATGCTGATGCTTCTCTACTCTCCTGACCGCCAAGCTGCAAGCCTCCTTGGCTTCTGGTTCATTCTTTTCCCAATAATTTCTTATATCCTTCTACTTCCATCCTTAATGAATCTTCAACCTTCATTTCTGAGCTAGAGAAACTCTTAGCACCCATGAACATGTAATTCTAACCTGATCAATCTTGCTTCCAGCCTGCTAGGGCACCATGCGTGCATCACAGGTGGTTAGGAGTGGGAAAGGTGTTTTCTTAAGCGCTAACATGAATGAAAATTCAACGGACTCAGAATTTAGGAAGATAAATTGGGATTAATGCAAGACTAAATATTCCTGGTATTATGATATATGCAGGGAAAATCTGCAACAATATGCAAGGGTAACAGACGGTTTACAAGGATACATTTTCCCCCAAAATTAATTATTAGAAGAGTCTGATCAGACATTACTTTCTTACCATATCTTAGTCATTGTGTAATTGTGGAGTACAAAATTGTGTTCTTAATCTGAAGCTTGGAGAGACAAGCAGGAATTTTATGATTTAAAAAAATGACACAAGGAAACTCAAATTGCTAATATAGCAAATAGTTTGCCTATGTTTCACCCCATTCCATCTGGGCCCATCAGTCTCCTTTCTCCACGTCCTGATGTGGCATCAGAGTCCTTCTCATCAAGGTGTTCCAAGGAGCAGCTGCCTCACAATCAAATTTTTGTCAAAGATGACATCTACATTGAGAGTGTGAGCTATAGGAATATAGTCAATAAATACTAATTTAAATGCTTCAACTTGAATTGAAACAAATTGTCTTTATTTTCTATTCTCTGCAATGGAAAAAATCCTTCTATTAAGAAGCAACAGGTATAAAGGCACAGAGGATTAGCATGCAATGGACATATATATGGAAACACTATTGAGCTAGAAGCTTGAAAAAAAAAAAAAAAGTACATTCCAAAACCAGAGGATACTGTGTTTAGCCATCCTAGATTCTGTAGACACTTTTGGTGCCCTGACTCTATACCAGGGACCTCATCCCTAAAACATCCTGTAGCCAGCCTCTGACTGTCAATACCTATGTCTCTATGCTGGAAGACTGTCCAAATCATGGCATGCAGAAATGCAGCCCAATTAACACTCCCTGGTAGTGGACAATGACACCAGTCGAGTTTCTATATAAATATTTTATCTCCTTCACTCCTCAGTTACGGTTACTTTGAGTTATGTATTTAATACTTTGCCCAGAGTTTCCCCACAGTATTAAGTTCCCATCACATGTAGAGTCTGTCAGCTTGGTAACAAACCCTCCTTTGGCTGCCTTGGCTTCTGCTCTTTGCCATCTCAAACTCTCCCTTATTGTTTCCTGAAATTACCCCCCCGAATAAAATACTTGAAATTGATTTTCTGTATCTGAGTAGCCACTCTCTGGAGGAACCTAAACTAAGGTCAACCCTCCCTTACCTTACCCTCCTACCCACATATATACACACACATAATCTATCAAATCCCCACACAACTCTATCTCCGAATTAACTCATCAATTTTACTTCATCTCCATATTCCCTACCATGTCTCAGTGTAGACCCTTATATATGCCATAAATTAAGTTCAAAACAACTGAGTTTGTCATGTCACCTGTCTGCTTAGAACTTTTAACTCTGTTGCCTATAAGGTGAATTGTAATTATGTCTGGAATAAGACATTCCTCCCCTGTAATCTGGCCCTGAACTAGGACTGCCAGCTTCACCTTCCACGAATACTTCTTCTGTCACATAGACATGCCCTGTGCATGTTGGAAACTCTCAGGATTTACTGCCATTACTTCTCTCCACAGAGAATTCTACTCTATCTCTGCCCCGCTTCGAAATTCTGATGATTTGTTCAAAACTGGTCTCGACCTTCCTCACATATGTACAGACAGGCACTTAGTCTTCTATGTTTCCACAGCACTCTCTCCAAACCCTTGTAATTGCATTTGCTGCATTGCAAGGGCTTTTACAAGCTGCAAAGCTTACCTGGCTCACTGGCTTGTCACATTTTGTTGGGCAGTGACCACATCCTATTGATTTTGAATCCCCTTGATTAGGGCTATCACATCACAGAGGCAATGATCAAATGCAAAATGTGCAGCGTGAGTTTTGTTTTCCTAATTCTATTATATCCCAACATTTCTCAGTAAAGAACTTTTGTGAGATATATAAAAAAATGTAATAGGATCCCTAACATGCATCTGATATTGTTGGCCATTTTCCTTACACTTTATCTAGGGAGTTAGACTTTTTTTTTATAAAGGATCACCGCCAGTTTCAAAGATCCACCCTCCTACACGGACCCTTAGAAAAAGCTGCAAACAGCTAAAAGCAGCCTAACCTACTTCACAATTTTGCCTCCGGCCAGCCCTGCCTGAAATTACCACCAAATGGGAAACAATTTGACTTAAATCATTATGAAATCAGGATATAAGTCTGTACTCTCCAGTTTAACTAAATGTTCTTTGTTAACAGATTAGCAACCAACTTGGAGCTCTAACAAGCTGACTTCATGGAACACTTAAGAGTTTTAGTGTAGGGAAGAATGTGAACACCAAATACTACAGGATCACAGACTCTTCTGACATAAAAATAACCAACCAGATTTTTATGTAGTTGTCAGAAAAGGTGAGGGTTATCTAGTTCCAAACTTGTAAGCCTATTCAGGTATTTGTACACGTGAGATTCTTATAATATGCTATTCAAAGCTTCCCACAACATCCTTGTGTTACATATTTTGTAAAACTGAAATTTGGAACTATGGAGATTTAAAAAGGCTCTTCAGAAAGTTTCAATTCAGACCAAGTCAAACCTGGTCAAATTGCTGAAACTTCAAAGCTGAGATACAAGCCTAGAGTCAGGGCTTTAATTAATGCCATGGACCTCTGTGGAATGGAAATACTGCCATCTAATTAAAGTGAGTTCTTACTCATTTTTT
>NC_043715.1:23335436-23426462 GCF_006229205.1 Suricata suricatta
TCTCTATATCCAACAATGTACTTCACTTGTCAGGCAGAGAATGTAGATTTTTTTAATAGAGCAGTACGTTTCAGTTAGAAAAGTTTGCTTCGTGACTCAAGCGACCTAGTAATTATCTCCAAATGTCTCCCAAATCCCTGAGCCTTGTTATTTCTTTCATGTATTAAGAAAATAACCTGGGTCTCTTCTTACTCTATTTTTGACACAATTCAATGAGATGGGAAACAATGCCATCTAAATCCGAAGAAAATTAAAAGACATTGAAATCAAGCTTCCCAATTTCAAACTTAAAAATGCACCTAGCGATTCGTATAAAATATTCCAAATGCTTGCATGAAATGTTGGTGGATGGTGGCACATAATTTCAAATGTGGTTTGGTAAAAACATGTCAAAAACACAAGCACAAATTTTTGCATTTTTTTAAGAAACTAATCTTTTTTCCTCCTCTTCGCCAAATAGTTTTCAGAGAGAATTAGCCATCTTGGGCAACTGTATCATTTTTAAACTGTGTTCTACTCTTTGAGATACTCCAGTTTTATCTCATTATTTAAAAAGATAACCAGAAAATGCCGTATTTAAAAACCCACCTACTTCTTACATTCTCTATTTGCCATCCCATGAAGAGTCCATCATGATTTTGTTTGATACTATGTTTTGGATTCACCACAGGGTATATAAGAAAAGGAGCTTTATAATTTTGGTACATATTATAATCTAGGGTAGCGATAATTACATTGTTCAAGGATCCTTACAGGAACATCCTCAGGATAAATTCTTCTTTTGGACAGGAATGTTGCTCCTTCCTGGTGAACCCATGAATTTCATTCTTAGTAGAAAATGGAAACATTAAGATTCAGTCTTTACCTTAGTTATAACAGGTATCATTTTCTATTACTTAACCTGCCATTTTAAGTCCCCCTCTCTCTCTATAATAGTTTTCCTTTTCAGCTCTATCATTCAAAAGCCACATGATTTTGTCTCTTATTTCCTCAATTATCAACTATAAACTTTCAAGCCCTTTGGGAAGCAAAAAAGTTAAGTATTTTGCTTCAATTTATAATAGGATAAGAAAAGTAAAGTGAGTTTCATAACAATTAGCCTGCTTTCTATATTTCATTTTATATTTATTTTCCAATAGATACATGTAAACCCTTATCTTAAGGATAGGAGGTAATGTTTCAGAAAGTTTAATAGTCTGAGTCTCTGTCTTTGAGGTTTTGCCATGGTTATCAGGCAGTATCTAGTGTTGGGTTTATTTTCATTTATGTCACAGTGAGTTTGGAATGTTTGTTCCTTCCATCTAAGGGTATATTTCTGTCCTTAAAATGATGTAAACTTCTTATCTATTTCCACTGTTACTGCCTCTCCTATATCATCTGTTCCCTGTATATGAAGACCTACAAGAAAATTTAAGATTATCTAGGGGAAAAATATAATTTTTTTACCCTTTTAGGTTCTTGGTTGAGACACCCCTATAACTAAAGGCATACGAGAAGAGAAAAGCAAACCTAAGTTTAATTACATGTATACCTCCTGCACACATGGGAGATACCCAGGAAATCTGAGTAACTCCCTGAAATGGTTCCAGCTGTCACAGAAGGTATCATCTCCAGTCAAAGACAAAAGATGTTAAGAGAAGACTGGAAGCCAGTTTAGGAGGTTGTCAGCAAAGTCAGAGAAAACAAAGTAAGGTTGTTAGGCATTTAAGTTGCAGCCTTCTCTATTAAGTTTCTGTGATTAAGTCATTCTCCTCTTCCCTACACACAGAGGGAGACACCTTTACAAATGAAGATTTCCCTTAAAAATATAAATGTCCTTTACAAAAGGGTAATTTCTATTCAATTTTCAGGACTTCTCTTGGGTCTGCTAATTCTTAAACATAGCCAGTCTTAAAACAATTCATAAATCAAAAAGTCACATTTTTTAGGGAGTGCAAATTTTTCTTCCCTCTGATCATTTCATCTTATTTTACACCTTTCTTAATTTGTCTTCCATGATTTCTCATTATTCATCTCCTCCTTCTTTTGAATGATTTCCGTCTAGAAGACAATTCATTAATTCTCCCTCTTTAATCTAGTGTTCAATGTTGCTATTGATTTCTTTTCCCACTAATACTCTCTATGTCTAAAAATATTTCTGCATTTAAAAATCCATTTTGTCCTCACAAAAATGTGTTCTTGCCTCACAAATTCTGCTCCTATTTAGGAAAAAAAAACATTGTTTGAGATATCCAAAGAACTACAATCTCTTGGAGTTGTTGCATCATCATTAATTTCGGGGTGTGAATAGTGCTGATTGTTGCAGTATCTAGTAATTTTTGTCTGTAAGCTTTCAGAGGAACTGTTTTTCTGGGAATCCATTCATCTGGGTCATGGATGCATTCCTACAGAATGACTTTGCATTTGTCACTCCAAGTGTTTTCACATTCTGAAAGAGATTTTATGTTTATTCTCACCTTGAGATCCCTACCACCACCTTGTTAATGGGAATGAAAAATTCACAGCCTCTTACAGAGCACACTTAGATTCTTTTTCCTAAACATCAATCTCATTTTCCATCTATGGCACTAGCTTTCCTCTAGTTTGTTTCTTTGTCACAAGTATGACCAGTGTAAATAATCAACATGTTACAGAATCACATAATCCTCAGGATCTGGGGCACTGATTTCTCTTCAAGGATGTGAAAGATCTCAGATCCATACATGACAGGAGCAGTAATTTCAAAAGTCTCCCCTTTCCACACAAAGAGGCCCTGAAGAAATATCTTCTTAAAAGATAATTTTTCTTAAAAAAGGTAAAATTAGTACTCATATGAATATAAAACAGACTTGTGTTAAATGCTTTCTTTAATGCATTGTTTAATGAATAAACCTGGGAGAAGTTACAGAAGGTTCTGAGAACAAATTAGCAAAGAATCCACTTATGTAGAATTAAGAAACAGTGGCATGAATGAACAGGGGGATGAAAATTAGTTTTTTTCTACCGGTTAAAAGGAGTCAATTTGAACCTCCCCTGAATTAACTTACATGTCTATAGACAAGAATTATTTTGCATTGCTATCAGTTTTCAATTTATAGAATTGTAAAATAGTTCAAAGGTAATGAAAGATTTGGGTCAGGTAGCTGAGAAGAGTGTGTTTAAACAATGAAATTTTCTTTTGGAAACAGTAATCTTGTTTATTCCAATTTTTTTTTGTATCTTAAGATTTAGTTTCTTCTAAATTCTAGTTCCCTGAGACTTCTTGTTTTTAAGATTGAATAAATATTAAAAAAATTTTAATGTTTGTTTATTTTTGAGAGAGAAAATACTTGGTAGAGAGAAAGTGAGAGTGAATCTGAAGCAGGCTCCAGGCTCGACGCTATCAGCAAGAGACACCAATGTGGAGCTCAAACCCACAAACTGAGAGATCAGGACCCTAGCCAAAGTCTAATGCTTAACTAACTGACTGAGCCACCCAGATGCCCCTGTAAGAATGACTGAATATTTTAAAAATGCATTTTATCCAGCATACCGTGAACTTGACATAAGAAAAGCTATACCTGAAGTCAGCTTAGTCCACCATATTGACTAACTTCTGAAAATCCTTCATGTGCTTTTGTGCAACAAGTCCCTCTCTTGTCTTCCTCCTGACATTTAGATTTGATCTTCTAGTCTTTGGTGAACTTTTTCCCAAGCGTAACAATAGCAGGGTCTTCTAGGTTTTTGATCTTGGTATTTGTTCAGTGTACATATTTGTCTGTATTTTCCATGGTTTCCTCTACACTGATGACCTGGAAACTGACACCTCAATATACGTGTTGTATATTCCAACAGTGCAGTGGACATCATCACACATGCACCCACGGGTGGCTCAAATCCGACAAGACCAATACTGAGTCAATTAAACACCCTTTACTCACTCCTCCAAATCAGTTTTTGAATCTGCTCCTCTACTTCCACTTTCTCTATATCATGTTTTGATATTACAATATAATCATTCAAATTAGAATCCTAAAAATCATCAATATCTCCGCCCCCTCTACTTCCAAATTAACTGTTACTTATTAGTATCTTAAAATCATATTTTAGTTCCCTTTTTAGTGTCATTTCTTAAGTGATGTTTTAGATTTCTCTTCTTCTTCTGGAAACATATTAGCTTACCTCACCATTAGCTCTTATTTCTAACCTATAATCCACCATCTACCTGTTCAACAAAGACTTTTTTTCAAAAATATGGATTTTAGTGTATCAATACACAAGAAACTCATACAACTCAGTAGCAAAACTAACAACAAAAAATACCAAAACCATCTAAAAATAAGCAAAGGACGTGAATACACTTTTTTCCAAAGAAGACATACAAATGGCCAACAGGAACATGAAAATGCTTAACATTACTCATCATCATGGAAATGCAAATCAAAACCACACTGAGATAGCACTTCACATCTGTTAAGATAGCTATTATCAAAAAGAAAACAAACAGCAAATACTAGAAGTCTGTAGAGAAAAGGGAGCCCTATCTACTGCTAGAAGGATTGTGAACTCACACAGCTGCCATGGAAAACAGTATAGAGGTTCCTCAAGAAATTAAAAATAGAACTACCATATGACCCAGCAATCATGTTCTGGGTATATATCCATGGGAAACAAAACCATTATCTTGAAGAGGTATTTCTACCCCCCAGTTCACTGTGGCATTATTCACAAAAGCCAAAGAATGGACCAAGAACACGTCACACATACACATGAATTATTCAGTCTTTAAAATAAGGAAATTCTGCCACTTGTAACAACATAGATGAATCTGGGGGTCATTATGCTAAGTGAAAGAGGACAAAGGGAGAAAGAAGTACTGTGTGGTATCCTGTTTGCCACCTAAATTTAAATAGCTGTACTCATAGAAACAAAATAAGAATTTGTTTGCCATGGCATAGGATGTGGTAGAAATTGGGAGATTGGTAAAAGTTAAAAACTTTTAGTTGTTAAATGAATCATTTCTGAGGATCTAATATATGACATGATGACAATAGTTAATAACATTTTATTGTTTAACTGAAGTGTGCTAAGAGTATAACATCAGTGTTCTCTCTCTCTCTCTCTCTCTCTCTCTCACACACACACACACACACACACACACAGAGTAGGTTTGTGTTAAATCAAAAGCAATCCTTTCATAATGTTTATGTATTAAATCATCTCTTTGTATACACTACATATTCGACAAATTTGTCTGTCAATTTAGCCCAATAAAACTGATAAACACAAGAAATATAGGTACAGTGTTGGGAAAGGAAACAGACTACAGAGAGCCTGCTTGGCTTTAATTCAGCTCCACCCTTGTCCAGCTGCCTGAACTGTGATACATGAAAGAAATGTTCAAACACACACTTGGGTAAAGACGGAGTGGAATTTGGAAGCATCCTCCCCAGAAAAAGTAAATATAATAAATGATGACCATAATTACAAGTCATTATTTTAATTTATATAGAAAAGTATGCTTACATTACATAAATGCACAATTTTATTACTTCATCTATTTTAAGTTCCTTTTTTATTTGTTTCCTCCTAGTCATGTTTCTTCCTTGCTCCCCGTGGAGCATTTAATAATAGGGTTTGTCAACCAGATATTCCTCACAGATATAAACTGCAGAGGTTTATATCATGCACTCATAGTCATCAAGTTTTTCAATTTTACATTTTCCAGTTTTACAACAGTAGCATTGTACTATTTACTTTATATTCCCCTTTTCACTAAAACATAATTTCTGGAAATTCCATAATCATCTGACTGGGTCTTACACCTTTATCTTCTACATTCATCTTTTATCTGCCTTATGAATATATTCCCCATCTAAAACTGCATGTTGACTTTGTGATATTCCTTAAAAACAGATGAATAAAGTTTGGTTATCGAATGATAACATGGTGGTTATAGTTGATAATAACATATTGCATAAGTGAAATTTGCTAAGGTAGTAGACTTTAAGGGTTCTCATTGAAAAAAGATAACGGCACCTGGGTGGCTCCGTCAGTTAAGTGGCCAGCTTCAGCTCAGGTCATGATCTCACAGTTCCTGGGTTCAAGCCCCCGCATCAGGCTCTGTACTGATAGCTAGCTCAGAGACTGGAACCTGCCTCCGATTCTGTGTCTTCTTCTCTCTGACCCTCCCCTGCTCACACTGTCTCTGTCTCTCAAAAATAAAAAAAAGAAAAAGGAAAAAAGAAAAAGAAAGAGAAAAAAAGAAAAAAAGTAACAAATTACTAGTGTTTCATGTATTCAACAAAAACATAGGGAAATGTATATTTGCCTCTATTCCACAATGGGCTTGTCATTTTTATAGTACTTCATTTAAAAAAATTTTTTTAATGTTTTATTTATTTTTGATACAGAGAGAGACAGAGCATGAGAGGGGGAGGGGCAGAGAGAGGAGGAGACACAGAACCGGAAGCAGGCTCCAGGCTCTGAGCTGTCAGCACTGAGCCTGACGCATGGCTGGAACCCTCGGATGTGAGATCTGACAGGAGCTGAAGTCGGAGGCTTAACCGACTGAGCCACCCAGGTGCCCCTATAGTACTTCATTTTATAATAGTTTTATCTTAAATAATACAAAGCTTATATTCAGTCAATACTGTGCCTAAGGCTTTTATCAGTGATCACAAATTGGGCTGATTAATCATGTTAAGAAAAAGTGTGTGTACAAAACACGTTACATTTTCATACACACATATCCACAGGATACTTATCAATATTCAAAAATTAATTAGCAAGCAACCCCAAAATTAAAATTATGTTAAAAAGCACACAGTCACAGGGTGCCTGGGTGGCTCAGGTGGTTAAATGTCTGAACCTTGATTCTGGCTTAGGTCATGATCTCATGGTTCACGAGATCAAGCCCTATGTCGGGATCTACTCGGACACTAGGGAGACTGCTTGGGATTCTTTCTCTCCACCCCTCCCTTTCTCCCTGAGTGGAAGGGGTATACACACACGTGTTTGTGCTCACTCCTTCTCTCAAATAAATAAACCTTAAAAAAAATCACAGTCAAAGCACAAAATTAAAATCAATAAAAGTACAATCACAAATCAATTAAGTAAAATATTTAGTAATAAATTTAATAGAAGTATGCTAAACTTTTATCCTACCAGCTACAAATGCAGGGATGAGAGAAATTAAACCTAAAATAATGGAGCAGTATGCCCAGAGTCCAGCCCCAGCAGGTCCAGGGTTCCCTGAAGGATGGACAGTGTCGGCACGAGAGTGAGAGAATGAGAGTTTCTTTCTCATCACTAGGCAAGCATCTCTGCACTGACCAGAGAGTCAGCTTTATTTATTGAATAAATGTATGAGATACAAAACAGAAGTGACAATTGCCTCAGACAATGATTTCTGATGACAAATTCTTTGGTAGGTAAAAATTCCCCAGAACATGGAGTAGTAGAATACTCATGCCTAATCTTTATCAATAGTGATTGATATAGGTGACTCAGATGCTTATTATATGGGGAAGGAAGGGATCTTCAGCATTCAAATTCAAGGCAATGTTTTTAGCACAGCAAACGCAGAAGTTAGTTCTTTGTGAACAGGGGTCAACAGCCTGTTTTCTTGAGGGGGAGAAAAACCGGTTTCTCAGGAAATGTAATATTTACTCCCATAAACACAGAAAAAGAAATTCCTATAATAAGTTCCTTCACAAGGTACAATTCGCATATTTTAAGATAAGGGGTCAAGTTACTCCTGATACCAGTCAACAAGGAGCCTTGGGGGTCAGTGCTCAAGCCAAAATAATTGAGTGGGGGATAGACATTGGTTGCCATCTGATGGCAGGAGGCCTTGCAAACTCGGCCTTACCTCACAAGTTTTCTCGACTTTAGTGAATACAGAAATGGCTTCCAGCAGTGATATACCATGTTCATAGAATTAAAGACTTAATAATGTTAAAAGGACAACTTTCTCTCTCTTTCACTCCATAGAGTCAGTCAACACCAGCATGATTTTAAAGTCAAATTGAGAATCTGATTCTAAAATCTATATGGAAATTCAAGAGACCTAAATAGTCAAAATACTTAAAAAAATAACAATGTTGGGGGACTACTAATCCTGATGTGAAGACTTACTATAAAGTTATAATGATATAGATATTTTGCTATTAGCACAATGATAGAAGATAGAGCAATAAAATGGAATTATGAGTCCAAAAATAATCTTATGAAAACTATCAAAATAATTAAGAAACAGAAAGTAGTCTTTTCAATTAATGGTGTTGAAATAATTGAATGTCCATACAGAGTTAAATCTTGACCTTTTTATCAAGCTGTATACAAAAATTGAAATTTACAACATTTCTTGAAGAAAACATCTAAGAAAATAATTCTGATTTAAGCTAATCTAATATTTCTGGAATTATAAAAAGGGCAAATTCAAACTTCATGAAAATTGAAAGTTTTAATGAGACACACACAATTAAAAAAGAAACACAGGAGTGCCTGAGTGGCTCAGTCAGCTATAAGCGTCTGACTCTTGCTTTCAGCTCAGGTCATGATTTTTGCCAGTTTTGAGTTTGAACCCCATACCAGGCTCTGTCCTGGGGCCTGCTTATGATTCTCTCTCTCTTCCTCTGTCAGTTTCTCCCCACATCATGCACCTGCACCCATTCTCTCTCAAAATAAATGAATAAACTTAGGAAGAAAGGAAGGAAGAAAGGAAGAAGGGAAGAAATTGAAGAAACAAAGAAAGATAGATAAAGGTAACCCACAGACTGAGAAAAATATAACTGACAGAGGACATAAATGTAGAATATATAAATAACATTCAAAACTTAGTAATTCCATTTTAAAAATAAACATAGATAAAAGATTTCCAGTCTAAGGATATGCTACAGAGAAATGAACACATCTCTACACAGAGACATGAATTCAAATTTTTATGGCAGCATTTTACTTAATTGGCAAAAATATGTAAACAAGCTAATACCTATCAACTGGGGAATGAATAAATAAAATGTGGTACACCCATACAATACTACTCATTAATTAAAATGTAAAGTCCTAGTATATGTAAATATGCAGATAAATCTCAGAACACAATAAACAAAAGACACCAAACATAAAAGACTATATACTGTTTGATTCTATTCTATCACAGTCTACAAAGGCAAAACTATATATGATCTTGGGGCGCCTGGGTGGCTCAGTCAGTTACGCTACCGGCTTTGGCTCAGGTCATGATCTCACAGTTCATGGGTTCGAGCCCTGCATCAGGCTCTGTGCTGACAGTTAGCTCAGAGCCTCGAGCCTGCTTCTGATTCTGTATCTCCTTCTCTCTCTGACCCTCCCCTGCTATCACTGGTCTCTGTCTGTCTCTCAAAAATAAATAAAAGAAACAAAAAAGAAAAAAAAGAAAAAGAAAACCTATGATCTTAAACCAAAGATCAACTGAAGTATTCTCAATCTTAGTATTTTTGGTGGTTGCTTGGTTGTATTAACTGATGAGAACTCACGACTATAAACTATATACTTAAAATGGGTAAATCTGATGCATGTAAAAATATTTTTAGAAAATTTTGAAATAATTACATTTAGCTTATTCTTAAAATACTTTGCACTAAAACCCTATTCATGACTTTAATCTTGACACCTTTAGTCTCAGCATTCCTAGAGATTTTCTTTTGCATGACTTCCATGGAAAAAGTGCCCTCTTATTACCCAGTCATCACCTCATCCCTCAAAGATAATGTTGCAATATACTCATACTCTACCAACAACATATTCTCTGAACCGGGGCTAGCCTGTCATCTTTTTGAACAACTGTTTTCTTTTATTCCACATGAGAAATGTCAAACCAGTTAATTTCCAATGATCCTTCTGGTTCTAATTGTCTAATGAAGAATGTTAGAAGAATTAACTTTGAAAAACAGTTACCTTAACAGAAAAACCATCCCAAGTTTGAAACAGGACACTTTGGAGATTAGGTTTTCTTCCTCTTGCACAACCTCACTGCATTTGCTTTCTTTTATTTGCAAGTATTGTCATATACCTGGAAGCCAGTGTTATACATAGCTTACAACTATAAATATAAAGGGGGTTGCGCGTGTTCATCAGCTTGGTCAGCACATTCTCTGAATGTAAGAGAATAACAACTTTCTTCGTTTAGTAGTTCTGAAAACAGTGAATGCAGTTACCACAAGGAACAACAACAAAGTTGGAATCTCCACAACAGCAATGGGCAACGTAACTCTTTGCAGTCAGGGTAGACCATCTCAAAGACTCTATATGACAAATGCTGTTCAACTGCTCCACTTCACCATGACTTTAGTAATCTCGTTTTCTGAAATCAAACTATTCTACTTATATTATTAATACTCAGTTTAAAAATTCAGCAAAATACATAGACACATACCCCTATGTTTCTCATTTTTCCAATAAAGGAAGACCTTAAAGACAAAAGATATCAGATAGTGAGGTGACTGTGCTTAAAGCAATTAAGATCATTTTCATTAACATGATTAAAGGTGATTAATTAGCCAATTTCAAGGTGTCACGCTGAGCACAGTATCTTAGAAAAAGCACGTGGGGGACAGTTTTCATCAGATCCATGTGTTAAATTAGTTTTTAGGGTCTTCTATGACCTACCTTTAGCGGCTTCTTCTCTGTACATGCCTTGTTCTTTACTACCGCAATTTCTTTGCTCAGTAGCTAACCTACCTTCCTCTTCACCTAAGTTCTATATATTCTTCAAAGTACAAAGCACGTTACCCTCTCCTCTATAAAAAGCCCCCATTATTCCAATAAAAAACAATTACAGTTCTACTGAATCATAACCAAGTTTGATAGTTAAAATTATGTTACCTCTTTCTAATTCACTGAGTTATTAGTGTAAATGCTTTCTAGCAGCTTTGTATCAAAAATCAATTAATACTTTAGTATGTAGAAGGTATTGTATGATATACATATCACTTCCAGTTTCAATTAATCAATTTGAGGGAAAAGATAATGTCTATTTAATTTTATTCCTCATAGCACCAAGAAACATTACCTTACATTTAGTAAGTATTAGTTGCATAAATGAATCAAAGCTATACACACCTAGAATATGATATTAAATGATACCTTTGATTTTTAAGTGATATTTTAAGACATTTTGCTCATCTTCAGGATGTGGTCATTAATTTAACAAGTACTGACTGAGCACCTACTCTGTGCAGGAAATATGCCAAGTGGTTGACATATATACAACCAAAGCACAGAATTACCCCTTTCCTCATGGAACTTTTGAGGATGGAGGTTAAATATTAACTATGATAAATGTTTTATCTAATAAATAAGGAAGTGGTATTACTATAAAAAAATGAAGGCCACTAAGGAGAATCAGGAGTGTTTTGAGAATCAGGTTGTAAATTAAAGAGGAAGATTTGGATAAATATTATTAAAACAAAAGTCCTAACTGTAGCCAGGCTATCTAAGAAACAGAAACAGAAGGCATGAATTGCTAGTATCAGAAGTGAAAAAAGTGGCATCATTCCCATAACTATGGACATTAAAAAGATAATGAATGAATGAATATAAATAATTCTATACTCACGAGTTTGATAATCTAAATGAAATGAACCAATTTCTTGAAAGGCACAATTTGTGAAAAGTTTCACAAGAAACAGACAATCAGGGGACTCTAGGTAGCTTAGATGGTTAAGCATCTGACTACTGATTTCAGCTCAGGTTATAATCTCACAGTTCATGAGATAGAGCGCCGTGAAGGGCTCTGTACTGACATCACAGAGTCTGCTTGGGATTCTCTGTCCCCCTCTCTCTCTGGCTCCCCCAGCTCACTCCTGTTCTCTCTCTCTCTCTCTGAAAATAAACTTCAAAAAAAAAAGAGATAATAAGAATAGGCGTGTATGTATTAAGTAAGTTGAATCAATAATTAATAACCCTCCACTACAGAAAGCAACAGACCCATATGTATATAAGGTGAATTATGCCTAATAGTCATGGAAGAAATTATATCAAATCTCTATAATCTCTACCTTCAGAGGGTAGAAGCAGACGTAAACTTAACTCATTCAATGAATTCAGGATTACCGTAATACCAATATCAGACAAAGACTTTATTAAAAAAAAACTACATGGCACTGTCTCTCATGAGACATGTAAAAACCCTCAATAAAATAATAGGAAATTGAATCCAACAATGTATATGAAGAATTATACACTTTGACCAAATGGAGTTTATTTCAGACATGCAAGGCTGATTCACCTTTTAAAAGAGAAATCACATGATTGTATCAATAGATGTATAAAAAGCATTTGAAATAAATCCAATACCAATACTAGGTATGGAGGGGGAACTTTTTCAGCTTTATAAAGAATACACACACACACACACACACACACACACACACACACACATACACAGCCTACAGTTAACATCATACTTAATACTGGAAAAAAAGTTTTCCCTCTAAGATGAGGTATAAGGCAAGGGATATCACTGCTAATCACTCCTTTTCAACATTACACTGGAAATTCTACCCAGTGTAACAGGCAAGAAAATAAGTATTCTCACTGGGAAAAAAGAAGTAAAGTTGTCTTTTAGATGATATGATCATCTACATAGAAAATCTCAAAGCCTAGAGACACACATGCACACAAATACACACATACACACAAATTCTGGAATAAGCAATTAAAGCAAGGTTGCAGGATAGAAGATTAATTTATGAAAGTTAATCACTTACTCATATACCAGTAATGAACAAGTGAAATTTGCAAATTTTTAAATCTCATTTATGTTGGCACACAGTATGTGAAATGTTTAGATATTAATACAGCCAAGTATATTCAAAACTGAAATAAAACCACAAAACTCTGATGAACAAAATCGAAGCACACCTTAAAAAATAAAAAGATATACATGTTCATAGATGGGAAGACTCAAAAGTATCAAGATGTCAGTTCTTCACAACTTGATCTATAAATTACACGCGACCTCAATAAAAATTCCACCAAGTTATCTATAGTGACAAAACAATTCTGAAGCATATGTGGAGAGGAAAAAGACCCAGAATAGACAACAACACAACATTGAAGAAAAAAAATAATCCAGTTGAAACAGTGACATATCCAACTTTCAGACATCGAATAATGCTACATTTATCAAAATACTGCGGTGTTGGTGAAAGAATAGACAAAGAGGTCAATGAGAGAGAATAAAGAGCCCAAAAATACAAAGGAACAGAGGCAGTACAATGGAGTAAAGACAGCCTCTTCAACAGATAGCACTGGACCAGCTGGACAGCCACAGACAAAAAATGAGTATGGCCAACGACCTTACGTCCTTCACAAAAAGTAACTCAAAAGGATCACAAACCTAAATGGAAAATACAGAACTTTAAAACTCTTAGGAGATAAAATGGGAGGAAACCTGGATAACCATAGGAAACGTGGTACATTTTTAGATATAGCAACAAAGCATGACCCATGAAAGACATTATTAATAAGCTGGGATTCATTAAAATTAAAAAAACTTCTGGTCTGTGAAAGACACTGTCAGATGAAAATCCATATACTCAGAGAAAATATTTGTAAAGACACATCTAGAGAAAGACTATTATTTAAAATATACAAAGAACTCTTAAAACAATTAGAAAACAACAACCTGATTGAAAAATGGGTCAAAGATGTTAACAGACACCCCACCTAAGAAGATATACAACTGGAACATAAGCATATAAAAAGATACTTTACATCCTAGGTCATTGGTGAAATGCAAGTTAAAACAACAAAGAGGTAAAATCCAACCATTGGAAAGGTCAAAATCCGGAGTGCTCACAATACCAAATGCCCGGGCCGATGTAGAGCAACAGAACCTCTCATGCGCTGTTGATGGGGATGCAAAATGGTATAGCCAGTCTGATGGACAACCTGGCAGAGGTTTCTTTTTTTTTTTCTTTCTTTCTTAAAAAAATATACATACTTTTACCATACAATTTACAAATTGTACTGAGTATTTATTCAAAGGTGTTAAAACCCTATGTGCACATAAAATCCTGCACATGGATGTTTGTAATGGTTTTACTCCTAACTGCCAAAATTTGGAAGCAACTGAGATGTCCTTCTACCGGCAAAGGGACAAATAAACTGTTACATTCAGACAACCGTGTACTATTCAACACTAAGCAGAAACAAAATATTTAGCTGTGAAAGACATAAAGGAACTTTAAATGTATCCTACTAAACAAGTCAGCCTGAAAAGGCTACATACTGTATGATTCCAACAATGTGATGTCCTGGGAAAGGAAAAAGTATAAAGATGGTTAAAAGAGGAGTGGTGGCCAGGGATTAGGAAATGGAGAGAAGGGACGGGATGAACAGGCAGAGCACAGAGGATTTCTGGAACAATCAAATACTCATTATGATACCATAGTAAGGAAACTTGTCCATACACATTTGTCCAAACTCACAGAACATACAACACCAAGAGTAAAACATAATATTAACTGTTGAATTTTGGCCGATTATAATGGGCCAATGTAAATTCATCAGTTCTAACAAAAATATCAGTCTGGTTGGGGGATATTGATAACATGGAAGGCTAAAAATGTGTGGGAGCAGAAGCAAACGAGAAATTTCTGTTCCTTTCCATTTTTCTGTGAATTTAAAATTGCTCTAAAAACATGAAGTCTAAATTTCAATAAAAGGTAATTAATAAGACATAACTTGAGGAAGTTAGCTGAGAAAATAGATAAGATGGGAACAGAATATGTGCATCATATAACACACATAATTTATCAGGTTAAAATACCTGTGGAAGACAAGAAAAAAGCATACACTAGAAGGAGAATTTTATTCTGTATCCTTTTGTGACTAATTTTGAAACATGTGAATGCATTTCTATACAAAAGTTAAATAAAAATGTTTCTGCTGGGAAGTTGTGAAGAATTCCTTAGTAACTCAAAATACTAAGAAGTATTTCACAAAACTAGGACACTGCAATAGTTTGGACTAATTTTTATTAGTCAGCATTTGCTGCATAACAAACCACCCCACAACTTAGTAAGTTAAATCAAAACCTATTCATGTTGCTCATGATTTTGTGCATCACCAAATTAGGTTGAGACCATATAGACATTTTTTCAGGTTTGGTACTTGCCTACCTGATACTAGCTAGGCTTTTTATAAGCTTTCAGATTTGTGCTCCCTTAATGGGATGCCTGGGGGTGAACGGTCCATGATATGCCTGGATAGGGGTGGCTAGCACGACAGGGAACTCTCTCCCTATGGCCTCATTCCCTACCAGGCTGGCTTTGGCTTGCTCACTCGGTAGTCAAAGGAGTCCGCAAGCAGCCAGAGTAGAAGCTGCAATGTTTATTGAGGCTTTAACTGAGATTTCTCACATGAACAGGACATCACAAAGCCAGTCATGTTTATGGGGTAGAAAAATAAGCTACAGCCCTTGACGGAAGGAGGTAAAATATTGCCATGCTGTTACAATCTTTAATATCTGTAACATGATAATTAGCATATTACTGCTGGATTACTCTTAATGATGTAAGCCATATCACTGTTTCCTAGCCAAGTCTTACTATTTTCAAGTAAGAGAGACTTACAGTTTACAACAATTCATCTGAACTGGCGATTGTGATTTGAAAACATGTCTGTGCTTCTAACTTCAGAGTATTGGGGATTGATATATGTCCCTTTGCAATAACCTTCTGTCATGAAAACTAAACAGTTTCCCTTCTGGATTTTTTTGTCCCACGACAATCTCTAACATGACATAACTCCTATAATGTCATTATGTACTCGTATTCCATTTTCCAAAAATATTCACCTATTCCTTTTTATAGTCTGTACATGAGAAAATGGGCAAATGTATTAAATTTGAATCTGAACAATACAAAATAAGATCAAAAGATTAATTTCCTACTTTCATATGGCATTTCCACAATAGTCTGTTGTTAGGTTTCAGAGTACACAAAAAAACAATCTAGTTTCTGATGTCCTCTAACACCTGAAATTTTATGCAGCATCTATCATTGCTGCTTTCCTCTATAAATTCTTTGGTTCATCTCTAAGTATATACTTTAACCAGATTGCACTTCATGAATTCTTCAAAAGGTTATATAGCTTACATACCTTTAATCAAAACTTGGAATGAGCTGTACCATTTCTACCACTTATTAGTTCTTTGCAGTCAGACTTACGTCACCTTTATAAGCTTATTTAGCTATGAAGTAGAAATATGCTATCTCCTTCATATGAATTTTTGTAAAACTAAGAAAGAATAAGTATCATCTGCTTCCCTCCTTTGCCTCCCTGCATTGATGTTTTTCAACCATTTGCCAGCTCTTTTATCTCCTGTCACATATGTTGACAAGCTTAAGGAGTCAGTTGCTCCACACAAGTAGACCCATGGCAAGGATCCACACAAACCACTCTGCATCCACATCCGCATTATGATTCCACATCAAGGGAATCCCAATCATGTACTTATTCTGATAACTGGGTAGGGGTTCTCATGGTCTACATAAAGACGATGCATAAAGGTGAGAATAATAATGGTAATAAGTGATGATAATTTAATAATGTATTTCATATTTAGGTTTAATACTAATAACCACTAGATCAAGAAAGCTCTTTTTTTTTGAGAGAGAGAGAGAGAGAGACAGAATATGAATTCTAAGCAGGCTCCACATTTAGTGTGGAACCCAACACAGGGCTTTCCTGTGGATCACAACCTGAGGCCAAAATCAAGAGTTGATGGCTTAACCAACTGAGCCACCTAGGTGCCCCAAGTAGGCTCCATTCTTATTCCCATTCTAGAGACAAAACACTGAGTTGACTTGCCTGGGGCTACAACAGCTATTAAGACATGGAACAAATTTTAAATCAGATTCTATTACACTTCGGATGCCTTGCTCTTGACCATTACTCCATACTATAAAAATAAAAATAGTTATGAACTTTCCATTGATTCAGTGACATTAAGGCTATCACTAATCATTTTTATGATTTTTCAATGAAAGCTTTAAAAATTTTTCTAGAGCTGAGTGATATTCATACACAACAGACAACATGAATTTGAGGAAAATGACTACAGCCTTCATTGGCTCAGATATAAATTAAGCCTAATTATTTGAGTCTAGTAAGATTAGGATGGGGACCCGCAGGGATGATAATGGGATTCAGTGGACATACGTTCTGTGCTCCAGAGAATGGGGTGATAGGTGGCAATTATCATTAGTGACTTCTGAATAAAGATGTTGGGAGTCTTCTCACTCATTAGACCAAATAGTTCAATGGTCATTAGAAGTGGCTGTAAAAGGCACTGAAATACCATCAGAAAGGGGTAATGATTATCACTGTAGCAACCTATTATTTCTATAATGGTGGTGTGATTAAGAAATCAACATCAGACATTATTCTCCATCAGCTGTGGCTTTTAAAAGCTCATGGCAGTGGTCACAAATCAAGCTTGGAACAGTTTCTGTACCTTTAGTGGAACTCATATGGCACAGGCCACTTTCTTTTCCAACTGTGACTTTAATTTGAATATTATCAGGGGCAGTCAAAACAGATGTGCTATAAATCACTCCACAAGTTTGGTCAGAGTTGGAGGCATACATACAACATTCACTATGAAAGAGAGACTGCAGTTTTACAGTCATGGTTTGTTACAAATCTCTCAGGAACGAGAACACAGACGCGGCTGTCACTTTTTTTTTCTCTTATGCACTGGTTGTAAATACAAGATGCGGGATTTTGTTGAAGAGTAATACATCACACCACGAGGACAACACCACCCAGATTCTATGTTAGGAGAAGGAACCGGGTAGAATACACAGTAAATTGGAAGTTATAAAAACTATACTAGAGGACATTATGCTTAAAGAAACATATTCTCATTACTTTGAATAAGACTTTGAATTCCTAAAGTCTGACCTAAATGACAATTATAATTGGATATTTACAATGAAAAATATGTAGAAAACCTACAAGCAATAAGTCAGTGATTATACACTTGCTAAAAAACATGTGCTCGGCATTTTTTTTAATTCCCTAATTAAATCCTAATTAGGATGTGCAGTGGAGTGTTAATTTTTGCTAGCTATACCTCCAGGGCATTTTTTTACACCTTCAGAAGCCTAAGCTTATTCAGATATGTAAGAGATAATTATCAATAAAAAGGACCACCACATTGTTGGCTTAGAGAGTTGCTTGTGTGTGGTTTCTAGCTCTACCTCGACAGCCCAGGGGACTTGTGTGTCATGATGAACTGGAACACTGTCCCCTGCTACCTCATAGGTAAAGTATGACTTTTCCTGCATCCTCCAGCCAGAGCTTGCCTTCTAAGCAAGAGAATCCTGTGAGGAAGCTCAGCAAACCTGAAGATAAGGTAGACTCCCCATCAAAAAGTATTTAGACTTTGGCTCCACAAAGCAACTCAGAGTCCTAAAGTTCAATTAGTTGCTTCAGTCTCAGAATCCATGAAATCTGGTTTGACTTGAAAATGTTTGGTCTCCTTATATATTAAGGTCTCACTTGGGGTACTGAGTAACACATGTGTATGGAAAACCAAAGCTCTATCCTCAAGAAGCTTGGAGTTTCGAAAGGAAGGCAGAGGTAATCATAGTTATGATAATAATACAAAGTATTAATAATATCAATAACAGTAACGACCGACAATTATTTCACTGTTGCTGTATTCTAGACATTTTACCATTTCCTCATACACAGGCTTCTGTATCATCCCGTGCCACAATTTTCAGATGTGTGGTATGCAGATTCTATATACTTGATTCATACGGAACTGAAAATCAGAAAAGTTAAGGAAACTCTGTCTGGAAGTAGCAGAGTCAGGATTTCTCACTTCTTGTATGTTTTTTTGGCCAAAGACAGGTATATGACCAGACATCTTAAAACCATAATACATGCAGTGGTTAAGAAATTGGAGGCAAGCAGCCCAGGTGACAGAAGATTCTGAGTGTGGAGCTGGTAGTGGCAGTGGTGATGGGAGAAGGGCACAGAATAGAATATCTAAAAAGTTGCCATATGGAAGAGGAAAAAACAATCAAGAATTATAGGCTCATGGTCCTTGAGAGCAGGTGCGTGTGGTTTTGTTTTGTTTTGACACAGAGGGTGCAAGTGAAGGAGGTGCAGAGACAGAGAGGGAAAGACAGCATACCGTGAGGTGGAGAGAGAGAGAGAGAAAGAGACATTCATAGAGCAAAGTGGGGCTCACCTGAAGTGGGGTATTAATGTTTAGATGAAGCAGGACTCATGTTTACCCAAAAGGGGCACAAGCTTACCAGAGGTGGGGCATGAGCTCATCCAATGAGGAACTCTCTAACTCTCAAACTGTGAGATCATGACAGATGCTTAACCACTGAGTCACCCAGGTGCCCTCTGAGGGCAGTTTCTAAAGAAGATTTTACTAGTAAGAACTTTCATTAACAAGTATGAATTTTGTATTTAATTTTTCTGCCTAAAAATGTTAACTATGAGATGTGACATTAGGAGAAATTGGAAGAAAATGCCTTCTCCCTCGTTTGTTATTTGCTAGTATGTCTCATTCATTTTATACTATGGCCATTATGAATATACATTTTCTAACACTATTTATTGATTTAATTTATTATGACAGTCTCCTGTCTTTGCCTTCAGAAATCATGTTCTACTTTTAAGATCAGGTTTTCTTCAAAGACTTTCAGGGGGTCTATTATTTCCATCTTCACTCGCCCTTGCTATACCCCAAATCCTGAACCTAGGTACCTTCTATCTGCTATTGCTGTTTTTCTCTTAGCTAAGGCATGTGCTACTTAAGATGTCATGCATCCCAATTCTGAGGTTCAGAGGATGAATGATAACCTCTTCCTATAAGGCACCAGAATCAATGTCACCTCCCATAAAACAGTTCCAGAGTCTTCAGTCTAGACAAACCTTTAGTGTATACCTGATCTTGGAGAATTACCATACTGGCCATTCACAATTGGATACTCAATGTGTGTCTCTTTAAATTAGGTAGGTCATCTCTTTGCACCACCATCTCAGTAATGCAACTCAGGACTTAACTAGTGTTGGAGATCTTTGGATACAATCACCTTTGCTGCCTTGAATTGGAGTCAATCTAGGCTTTGGGCAACAGTCTTGATAATGGATTTTTGGTCAAGTGACAACACTATCAAAGACAACACTGTAAATCATGAAGTATATCAAGAGGCCAAGACAGGAAGCATTCCGAGATATATTATCCAAGATGTGGGGAAATGTAACAAAAAAAGGAAAGAAACACAAATGCCTATTAAATTAAAGCATTTTTACAGTAATTCTCAGTGACTTCCTAACCCAAATCAGTTAGTAGTTACATCCCAAATTTATAGATGAGGATTCCTAATCCCATAGATGTTAAGGGATTTACCCAAGGGCCTATAGCTAAAAACTAATAGAGCCAGGATTATGTTTTTGGTAATTACTCTGAATCATGCTCTTTAATATTCTAAATTGACTTTTACCAATCTCATTTATCCAGTATAAAACATTGTAAGACATTCTTTCCCATATGATACTTTCAAAATTTTGTGCACTTTATTTCTTTCCATAATTTTAATAAATCCTTCTGAAAGCTCATTTTAAAAGTCACACTTTGATTTTGCTGTCTGTGATATCAGTGGAGAGCAACTGTCAACAGATGTGAAAGTTTACACATCATTAAATTCCCCTGCACAACCCATCCTCAAAAATGCCCTGGTGTCAAAGGACCTCCTCTTTTCCATCTGAAAGGACTGGTTTTAGAACAGTTTTGCTCAAAGCTTCTAACTTACTCAGTTTTCTCCAATGTGTAATTAACCTGAACAATTCTGGAGATAAGGGCAACTGTGCAATCAATTATACCTGGGTTCCTGTTTGCATCTGCGTCCTATCTTCTCATCAACTGGGCTCTGTGCCTTCCCTTATAGACCCTCCGTGGGTCAATTAAAGACTATGGGACAGGTCGTTCTTCAACAAACTTTATAGGAGAGCACATGTTGTTTGGGAAAAAACCAGGGGGAAAATTCCTGCTAGTCCAGGTATCTGTCCCTCACTTTCTGCTACAAACACACACACACACACACACACACACACACACACACACACACACACAGACCTTATAACACAGTATGTGAAATGTACTTCTCTCCACTACTTCCAATGCTAGAGATGGAAAATGATGAATCATCCTTAAAACCATAACTCAGTTACCAGAGTCTTAAAAGAATTCTATCCTTACTTATCCAACAAAATTAGTTATTTTATATTTAAATTCTATTTTAGTTTATGTATTTCACCATATATATACATTAGCAGGTTTTTACTGTATCACACTACACTTTACACCTGTCTCCCATACTGTATATGCTCTAAAATGCAGGGTCTGTGGCATTACCACCTAAGTATCACCAGCACATAACACAATGCCTGGCACATATGTGTTGATCAAAACAGGCTTTTTTATTCAATTACTTATACATCTTTTCAAAAATATATTCAGCATTTACTATGGACCAATAATAGGAAGATTCTTTAGATGATAATGATTCCTCCTTCTTGGACTCTATATCCTTACATTATTCCTTGCCCTTGAATGCAGGTTCTACCAAGAGATTAACAAATAGACTACATCAAAAGTGATAAGCTACACAGAACTAAGTCTTCCATATTCTTGGCACCCTCTCTTTCTTTCTGGCTTTGAGTAAGCAAGGTGCCATGTTGGAGAGGTTCATATGGCAAAGGATGGTTGGCAATAATGGGCCAACAACCTGCAAGGAACTGAATCTTGCCAACAATGTGGTAGTGAGTTTCAATCTAGACCTTTCCCCACTTGAGCTTTCACATAAAACCACAACATTCCCCCTACAGTCACTGAAGTTTTCTGAGACTCTAAAGCAGAGGACTGATATGACATGCCAGAATTCCTACACCAAAACAACTGAGATAATAATACACAGAAGGTGTATTAAACTAACAAGGTTTGGGGTAATTTGTTATGTAGTAATATATAACTATTAAATGGTAACACTGTATTAAGTGCTAGCAATGTAGTGATGAGAAAGATCTCTCTCCCCCTCCTAACTTTTCCTGCTCATATTCTAGTAATCAAATTCAAATGGCATCCTCTAAATTTAGAAATAGCTCAGTATTCTATTTGTGTGAAACCTGTATTAAATGATGTGTCAGACACTCATTGCCCTGTAACAAGGTAAAACTTAGTGTCTTAAACAATGACTTATATTTCCCATGATATTCTCAATTATCCTAGTGGTTTCTCTGCTGGTTTTGCCCAGGCTTGATTATGTAACTGTGCTCACATGCCTGGAAAGTTCAAGAAGGCATCAGTCACATATCTGGCAGTTGGTCATTGTTACCAGCTAGGGTGCCTCGGTTGATTCCATGTCAGTCATCCTTTTGTAATCTGGACTACATTTTTTTAAATTTTTCTTTTGTTTGTTTATTTCTGAGACAGAGACAGAGCACACGTGGGGAGGGGTAGAGAGAGAGGGAGACATAGAATCAGAAGCAGGCTCCTGGCTGGAGCCAGCTCAGAGCCTGACACAAGGCTTGAGCCCATGAACGGGGAGATCATGATCTGAGCTGAAGTTGGATGCTTAACCAACTGGGCCACCCA
The DNA here is from genome assembly GCF_006229205.1 of Suricata suricatta. Taxonomy (NCBI): domain Eukaryota; kingdom Metazoa; phylum Chordata; class Mammalia; order Carnivora; family Herpestidae; genus Suricata; species Suricata suricatta. Next base: position 23,358,076 of record NC_043715.1, read on the forward strand.
GGCGCCCCTGGACCACATTTTTTATGTGGCAACTATAGGTCATTGTTCCAAGAAGGGAAGACAAAATGGACAAGTACCTTTTAAGTCTCTGCTTCCAACAAGTTTGTTGATGTCCCCAGTGGCCAAAGATAGTAACGTTGCCAAGCCCAGAGTGAATGTGAGGGGGATTACAGAAGCTTATGGTTACCTAAAAGTCATGATTTATTGGGAGTCATCACTGGAAGAATCTACAACAAACAGTATTGATATTTAGATTATAAAGTTGGTCTTAGAATATCATAGCTTAAAGGAACCTTGTGGGATATATATTTCAGTCCCTTCACCATATAAATAAGGCAACATGTAGGATCAGAACCAAATCAATCACCTAATTAAAAAACAGACTTGATATTAAAATTCAGATTCCCTTTAATCCAATCATTCTTTGTCCTATACTGCCCATTATTTGATTATCACCATTAAACTATTAAACAAATTTTACAACAAGAAGGTCATGATGTGCCACTCTGGGTTGCAGAATACAATTCCAAATATCTGATGCCTCTTCCTTTTTCCTGGGGTATTTCAGTACAGAAATGTATTAGCACTCTAATAATTAGAACTGCCTACCTCAAATCATACTATAATGTGCCAGTTATTTCAAGAGTCACCACTGCCAAACAAATAAGTTTTCTCCAACTAGCAATTAGGATCTAGTAATTTGCACCATTGTTTTTATAATGGTCCACTTCCAGGGTAGTTAGCAAAATGTTAGATCATATTCAACACCTGAATTTTCATCTTCTCCAGGATTATTTGTAGAGCTTGAAACTATTATTTCTTTATACTTTCCCTGCAAAAATAAAGCTAGCCAATCTATTGGTACACATCAGCACAAAGGCTTTCATTATACTGGATTTTTCAGGCCAGGATTATTATAATTCTCATTTTCTGGAGATTTTGCTCATGATGATTTCTCAGATGTAGCTCCTCGAGAATGCAGAAGTTGAATCTTCATGAGAATACACCTGCCTTCAAAAATTATTCCCATTTTGATATCCATGCACATGACCCTATCTAATCTCTAATGATAGGATTCATATTTAAGAAGTGAAGGGACAGTAGCTTTCTGCTTTTAACTAATGCTATTCTCACTATTTTTCTTATAGTCTGAATCATCAGATCATCCTGCTGGCAAGCCTGACTTTCCAATTTCACTTTCCTAGCTAGAAACCTCGTGATGATCATCATTGAAGAAATTCACCTGACATCTATATTTGACATTATTTTAAAGAAACTCACTAATCAACTGATAGGTTCTTTTTAATATAAATTTCATTTCATTTTATGACAAGCATTTGCTCTTTGGAGCTTATTCTTTCCTGTCTACTCTGTAACACATTTTGTAAATCTTGCAAATTTTCTTTCGAAATATAATATGCTCTTGTAAAGCTTTGGTGAGGAAGCAAGAAAGAAGGATTTAGTCAGAATTATTTTTAAGTAGCAGTTCTATCACTTATTTGATGTTTGATTTTGAGAAAACGTTTTTACTTTTTTGAGGCTATACTTATACATAGAGTGGAATATTCTCCCAAAGGAAATCAGTTTTAGAAAGGATATGTTTTGCTATTGTAAGTAGATTGCCAACAATAAAATTTCTACACATGATAACTGCTTGAAATAATACTACTTTCTACTAACATTTATTGCTCTCTGACATTGTTGATAGTTTTCTAAGATTGAATGCGTCATGCTCTTCCAGAGGGATTGAATTTTGTTCACCTTAATCTAGTGCACAATATTAAAAGTTTTCCAAATAATTTCACATACATTTTTTATTTGATACTTACAGAAAAACAGGTATGAAGCAGGTAAATATTATTACTCTCCTTTGTCAAATTAAAAAACTGAGCTCAGATAAGTGAGGAATTCAAGATTCTAAAATGAGTATAATTGATCCTTGAAAACACAGGAGTATCATGTGTAGGGGTGCCCACCTCCCATGCAGATAAAAATCCATGTATATGTTTTCATTCTTCAAAAAGTTAACTACTAACAGCCTTCTGTTGATTAGAGGCCTGATAATGTAAACACTTAATTAACACATATTTTCTATGTTACATGTATTATATATTTGTAGAATAAAGTGAGCTAGAGAAAATGTTATTAATAAAATCATACAAAAGAGAAAATACATTCACAGTACTGTTCTATATTTATTGAAAAAATCCCCATGTAAGTGTATTTCCATGGTTCAAATCTGTGTAAAGGGTCAACTGGAATCTTAAAAAGAGGAGTTCAAACCGTATCTACCAGCTCCCAGTTTTCCTTATCTCATAGTACTCAATATTTATTTCTGCTGGAGGATACATATCAGAGAGTGATGAGATGCACATCCCCAGAAACTGTGAAGGGTGAAGTCTAAAATGTCGTGCTCAGGTTAAAAAAAAAAAAAATTATCCTTCAAATATGTAAAATTACTAGATAAAAAAACCAGATTGAGGACACAGATTTAACTTATTTGAAATACTAATAATCCTAAACTATATTTTAATGGCTTAATACTCAAAAAGAACAGTTCTAAAGGAATACTGGATGGTTTCTTGCCTCCTAAACCTAATAGAGTATCTTTCTGTTGCCTACCTTGTTTCCTCTAACATGTGCTATGTTCTCACCCATGAGCATGAAAAAAACCCCCAGGGCTTAACAGACATTTCAATGAAGATTAATAAAAAAAAAAAGTTAACATCCATAAGCAAATGAATCTCTCTGTCATAGCTTCAACCTGTTCTTTTCTCCCTATTTTGGTCCCGTGCTATCTGTGAAAGAGTCTTTAATATAAGCATCTATAAAGCAAAAACAAAATGTTATAAAAGTAACCCAGCAAAACAAAAGAGAGGTCTTAAAAATTAAAATTGCTAATAGTAAGACAAAAATAAAGAAATTGGAAGACAAAGCCAACAAAATCTTGTGAATTCATCAAAAAGATAAAAATTTTGATAACAGAATACAGGTAACAGAATCTAATGTATATCTTACTAATAATCATCACCAAAGAGAGCAAGGGCAGAACTGGATTCAAGAATTTAAAAATTGGAAAAAGAAAGGTATTTCCCCAGAGTTAGAGAACATCAGCCATCAGAATTAAAAGGCCTGCCTAGTTACTGAAATGCTTCATGGCTAGACATTACTGCAAAATTTCAGCATCACAGGGAGAAAAAAGGAACATTCTAAATGATTCTGAAATGGAGGTTGGTGTGGAGTGGTACACTAAGTCCCTTACAAATAAACCAGAATATAAGGATAGAGTGGAAAAGAGCGTTGAATATTTTAGGGATTAAATGATGTTCTACTTAGAATTATATGCTAATTTAAGATATCAAACATCTAAATTTAGAAAAAATATATCTTCACATATGCAGGCTTATGCACTCAGACACTTCCACTAATACACCTTTCCTTGGGAAGTAATTTGAGATGTTCGAGTAAAATAAAGAAAAGATAAAAAAAATATATATATATATATATAGGGAATCTAGGAAATAATAGTTCCAACTATAAAAAAAAAAGTAATGAAACTCTCAAGATGAAAATTGTAGGTCAGGCATAAAAATTTATCAAACCTGAGTAAAGCAGGAGGTTACAGAGATTTAACAACAATCTATATTGGATGGTATTTGAAATCTGACCACACGGATCTGATGGTATTAGTTATTAATTTTCAACTTCCAGACTCAACCTATAAGCTAACTGTTTACAGGGTAAATGTTACAAAATAGTGTGTAAATATAGCATGTAATGTCACATATAGGAAAGTAAATTAGATTATCAAAGTATACATGCAATAGACAGGAGTTGGAATGTGCAAACAGTAAGTACGGGAGATAGTAAGTGGCTCTACTATATTCATCTTATAAAGGGAATATTCTAAATTATTATGAGATGGAGGTAGGTTGGAGTGGGACAGTAAGTCCCTTACAAATACGCTTATATTTTTAGAACATATAAAGGCGAGTATTAAATATCCTAGCTATAGCAGACAGATAGGGTGTGCGTTATTGTAAAGATACAAGGCTAAGCAACCCAAGAACAAAATTATAATAAATTTTGGGGGAGCAAATAAAACAATTGAAGACTATTATGTAAGTTCCATCCTTATTCTGAAGGAAGAATAATCATTAAAAAAATGTTGAACATTAAGATATTTAGCATAAGTATACCGGAGTGGATGTTGTCAGCGTCTTGCCCATATGCCTTCGAACTTCCAAGTTTCCATATACTGCAGATAAAAGCTACCTTGCTGTCTGTGCCTCAGGACTTTTACCAGAAGGTCACTGCCCGCTGCTGCAATAGGGCAGAAGTATGAAGGAATTAACAACCACCCAGAGCAGAACTCAACAATTACCTGATGCACAAAGGTGTACAAATAACCAGAGGTTTCCACCAGCAAGCAGGCTATTTCTGAGGTATGTGCTGCATATAGTTTTCCCTGGTTTCTTTTATAGGATTAATCTGTACCCACTCATCAGGGCGACTGACTTAACAATACATTCTCTAACAGTTGCCATGTCCTTCCCTGCGTCTCCTCATCACTTCCCTGCAACTTTCAAATAAACTACTTGCATTTCATTCCTTGTCTCAAGATCTGCTTCTGGGGGAAATGTAAATTAATACATGTTTGTAGATATAAAATGAATCAGCAGATATTAAAATGATTATTCCACAGAAAGTAAGAATAAGGTAAGCAAATTGCTTTACATTGTCAAGCCCTTAAAAACTATTTGACTATCAACAAATGTTCCTATTTTGCTATATAAACAGATATTGATAGACGATCCGAATAGAGGATAGGTAGATCGATGTCTATTCTCACATTTGTTAACTAATCCAGGCAATTTATAAAAGTCACTGACAGAACTAAGCTAATCAATGCAAAATTTCCTCCAAATACCAATGCCAGCCAGGCAGGAAAGATCAGACACAATCCATTCACATTTGATTTTCCTATACGTGTGGTGTCCACACCAATTGGAGGAGCCGACAGACACAAATGGTGTCTGAGAAAGTGCTCAGCCTACAAACCAGCTTATCCTGTAGATCTACCCTTCAAATGGTCTCTTGTTAAACTGCAGTTCTGTTCTCAGTATAAGCTCTTGCCAAAATCCAGCTCCGTCCCTCTAACTTCACATGGTGCCTAGAAAATCAAAACCATGCAGCCTTCCTCAGTCATCCTTATATTCCTAAATTTCTTGTTGAGCGAGACAGGCAGAGCTTGCTGACTGAGTCATGTTCATCTAATTCCACTAATTTAGTGTATTCCACTCAAATTAATGTAATACCAAGTATTTCCAAACACACAGAACTGTACGATTATATATTTTTTCTGCAAAGCCTTCAACCAAGCACATTTTATGTACTTCTCACTTACTAAATTTCTAAAGCTCAGAATAATACTTTTCTAATCAATATAAAAGTATATTTTTGCTAAAAATGATTCTCCAAGGTGACCCATTCCTCTAGGGTCCCCCTGTGGCTGTCACAACCTGATGTGCAAGAATCTCTCTCTACAGGTGTGTTGTAATCCAGTTTGAAAACTATAGGTCACACTGTCCTTTTGAAAAAATAGCCCTTACTCTTTTGAACAAGGTTTGAGATATGATCAACTTTATACCTGGCTGTTGAATTCCAAGTTGTTACAAATACATGGAAATTTTTCAGAGACTGATCAAAGCAGGCTGGATTTGGGTGGGCTCTTGAGTTAGTGCTCTGTAACGAGGGTCTTGAAGAAGGAAAGAAACATTTTGAGTGAAAGAGACAACATGAGAAAAAGTCCTGAGAGACCTGATGAGACCTGATGCCGAGAATAGATATTACAGATGAGAGTGTAGAGAGCACATCTTATAGGCAAACTTTTGTTTCTTTCTTTCTTTTTTTTTTTTTTTTTTTTTTTTTTACAGCACCAGTATTTTGTTGCTTTTTCCTATTAGGTATTAGCCAACACTTAAATGCTAGAAGAGAACACAGAAAACTATCTGCTTTCAGTCGAAAAATACAAGGAAGAGGCAATACTAGAGCCACATGCCTTCATGGCACCTATGAATTGAGTAATACCAGTCTCCTTCAGGTGTATCCTTCTCCACCACCCATACCACCCACATACTCCACTGTACATTCATTTTATGAGCCTATTTGCGTGGACAACTGTATTAGTAATTACTGCTCTGGTATATGAGTGCCATGAAAGAGGGATTTTTAGTATTTTACTCACTACTGTGCCCTCATTAGAGAGCCCAGAAGATAACGTTAAGCCCAAAACCTCTATGGAATGGTATATATGTAAAGTATTTGAGGAACAAATGTAGGTACATATGGCTAGATACAGGTGAGGAAAATACAGAAGAGAAAAGATGAGGACTAATCAGATATGAGACCACATTTAAGTTGTTTCACTTTATCCTAGGGCAAGGGAAAGCTATCAAAACATGTTCAACTGGGGAGTGAAGATCAGATTTGCAAAATAAGAATTCCAGTCCACTAGGGAGAAGGAGAGGTTAGATATGGTGTGAACTTTGTAAGATAATTTCCTGTTTTTTTGGTTTGTTTTTGGGTGTTTTTCTTTTTTAGTTATTAATAAAATTGTGAAGTATCAATTGAGATATCTCATCTGTCTCCAGATAGAAAAACTGCAGTTTCTTAGGGCAACAGTGTCTTTCCCTAAGCCTCAGGTCTAGTAGATTTCAAGAGTTAAACCAAAGTTTTATCCCTGACTATCGATGTCCTCCCCATAATAGAAAGTGGGGGAGATAAGCTCTTTTCACTGTAGCTTTATTTATATAAAAGATAAGACCTAGGCTTACGCACCTGCATAAGAATGACTAACAAGATCTAACAGAATCTCAATAAATACTTGTTTATAGTTTAGCAGGAAGATAAGAAGACCTTGCTATCTGCTTCCTTTGGGTGAATACGTGCTGATCAATATTTAAAGACACTTTTACAAAAAACATGACATTTTCCACCATTAAAACCTTAAAATCCTGATTTCAAAATTAAATCCAAAGCTCTACCCAGATTCCTGCATATTCATGTGTCCAACTGTGCACATCTTTTTAACATAGTCAAAGTAAGATTTTCTACTATAATAATATTGCATTTTAAAGATAAATGTGGTAGGGAAAAAACAAATAGTTTTTAAAAAAACACTAAATAAGCTCCCCAAGTAAACCGTCATTTTTGTCTTTCCTGTAACAACAGTTAAAACCAAAATATGTCTGTATGTATTTTCAAATACGATTGTCAAAATACATCAATGATCTACTTGATTTTAGGATCAAACATATTACTTGTATACTGAAATCATGGACTTCTGTTGCCATATGTTATAACATGTGAAAAGAAAACTATAACCTGACTTAAAAATAAATCCTAAAAGTAATTTTATGGTGCACGAATTTATTAACTATGGAGGAAAATGAAACATATGTACATAAAAACTGTGACATAGAAACAGTTTTTTGTTTACATTTTAAATGAGAACTATTAACTGTATTACTTCAATCATATTTTTTAACAAACTTGCTCTAAAGTATATTAATAAATACTAATGAAAGTGTGACCTACAATTATTATTTTGTGTCCCTTCAGCTATTTTTTTTTTTCTGGGCAGCTGGGGTAATATTTTTAAAATAATCAGATTTTGTTATTCTCCTAGGAAATCCTTTTCAGTGAACACCTGTTGCTCTTAGATCAAGTGTGGGCACCTCATCATGACTATAACCATCTGGTTCAAGTCTATTTACAGCCTCTCCCTTAACACACTCCTCCCAACACCCCTACAAACTGCCCCAGCCACACCGGCTGCCTTCCTGCTATTTCAACTCTAAGATTCAGGAATCCAGTGCAAAGGGAATGAAAATATGAATTCTCTGGGTCATCGTGCCAATCTTTCTCATGTTTGTTAGGAGAAGCCTTGCCTTTTCCCTGTCTTGCTGTGGATCAAGATGCACTGATGACTGTTTTCCCAATTCCCAAGTCAGTTGGCTTCCTGCTAGGTTTGACAATGGAAGGTGAAGACAGGATTGGAAGGCCAAGGAAGGAGATGACATGCACAGCATTTCTGAGCATGGGTGCCTGTGCTGCTGGCTCCAGCCCCTTCACGTGGGCCTAAGAGATTTCAACTTCTATCCAGGGCCATACATTCCTATTTCTGGAAACAAAGCCCCCTCTCTGTTCATCCCATAAACCCCATTTCTCAACTGTTACAGCTGCGCAGTTTTTAATGATTTGTTTTTAATGCTGTATCTTCAAAGGGGGTGAGGTCCTGTTCTAAGAATCTTCTCTGAAATTTCATTTAACAATTTTTTAAATTTATTTATTTTGAGAGAGGAAGAGAACATGAGCAGGAGAGGGGCATAGAGAGAGGGCAACAGAAGATATGAAGTAGGCTCTGTGCTGACAGCAGAGAGCCCAATGCAGAGCTTGAACTCAAGAACCAGGAGATTATGACCTGAGCCGAACTCAGACACTTAACTGCCTGAGCCACCCAGCTGCTCCCTCATCTGACATTTCCAATCAATGATTACTCTTCTTGTTAAGGCAGAGAAGTAGATGTACTGCTTTTCCTGCTAATAGTTTTCAAAATATCTGAAAACCACAGCTTTCTAACCACAAAGAGTTCTTACCCTTGAATAGGCCTATTTCCTTAAAAAAAAATCCCCCCCCCCGCCAGGTAATGTCTAAGATCTCTTTCAGTATTAAGAATTATATAGTTAAAGTATCTAACTTTGGCTTTTGTTCAAAATTATGATTAGGAACTAGCTCCATGACGTCTGAATCCTGTGGTTATCCTTAGGAAATAAAAGCTTCCTCAGGAGTAAATTGGGCACATGAAAAAAATACATAGATAACTCATTCTCCTAATGACCTTTTTGGGGTATGTCCAACGCCGGTATACTGCTTAGACTTGCTGTATCGAGATTTGGCTTTCAATGTTGAGCCTTCAGTCATTTGTTTTGATTGTTTACTCCATGTTCGGATCCTAATTGTCTATGGAGACATCCATAATGTAGTTAGGCCCATAAGGTTAATTTGCAAACATTTCCTTCCCCTCCAGATTCCTGGCTTCTCTCTGATATTCGACACCAATATGATGATGGCTACTGTTGAACAAAATAAGGCTTAAGAATTTATTAGCAACAGTTAATATAAAAATTTCAAGTATGTTCTAATACAGGGATTTCTTCAATACGTAAAATACGTACAGTGAAAAAGTAATTCATCTTTAAAAATAACTTAGAAGAGGGACAGGAGATACAGCCCAATGCAAATGCAGGTTTGGAATACCCGCCTCCCCCTCCCCCGACCTTGGTTTCTTTTTTGCTTCTATGTTTGAAATCATAGTAGCTGGGTTCTTCTGACTTTTGTGGTTTTTTGTTTGTTTCTTTGTTGTTGTTATTGTTGTTAAAGAGAGTTTGAGTGTCATAAAATGGGTCCCATCACTTCCAAAACATTTTCACTAGTCAACTCACTTAAACACCACTGATACTGTGAGAAAGTTGGTGTTTTAATATATTTTAAGTGTTTTTCCCTTTTAAGTTTAATTCATTAAGTTTCTCTTTTCTTGTCATTTTAAGAATAGAAACTGTCATCCCTGACTGCCTGTCCTCTGTACCTATCATTCATTTTCTGGTTAAACTCATTTCTTCCATATTCCCAGTTGCTATGTTGTCATTCTAATATTTCTTCAATGCATAGGCTCAAAATTAATTTAGCGATTTTGCGTTTGGCACTCTAAAAACATGCCTTTTGATACTGAGTTTTTGTGCACCAATGGAAATGTACACACACACACACCTCAGAAACCTGTGGGTCTCTATTCAATACCAAGTTTATTAATTTTCCTTATTTGTTCCCCAAATATATGAGTAAACAATTTAAATCTTGCCAATTGAAAAAGTGAGTTGGTGGACAGGTAAGTTGGCCTGGGGTTGAAATCATGCATAAACAAATGATAATCCTATCATCTCTTTGCTGCCCACATCACAAATTTACTAGCCATCTTCCTTACTTTGCTTTCTGCTTGGTTGAATGCACCTAAAGATTTCTGATCAAAATTTAGGTACATTTCCTAATGTTGGTGACCTTATTCTGTGACAAGTTACCTAAGAAACAGCTTTGTTTGACTCACCCTCCTTGGCCCCTAGATATTATTTGGAGCCTCTTACCAGTTTATCTTCCACAGAACCTTAAGTTTGAGAGAGGGATCAACACAACATTTTATAGGTAGATGTTGTATGTGTGTAATTACATGTGTGTGTATACTTACATATTATCACTATGCATTGATGTTTTGTCAGAAAACTGGTCAGAATGAAGAGAATCATCATAAAGATACCACTTTTGGTACAGAGGGCTCTAATCTTTGATTTTTATTGCAAAAAACAGATTTGTCACACACCTTAAAGTCATTCAGCACAAATATTGTCTGTCACTCTGTCAGACATCTCAAGAGATACTTTTCTGGAGTTAAGATGACAAAAGTGTCTACACTCTGGAGAGAAAGCTGCCTGGTAATGGCAAAGACCTACTAATTTTGTGCTTCTCGTTGCACTTAAATGAGCTACCTCGTCTGGGTACCTTTTAGTATCCCCTTTGTTTTTTGGGGTTTTTTTTCCCTCTGCTTATATCAAATGCTGGATTTTCTTTTTTGACCTTTATTGAAAACTAAATTCAGGGGATTAAATTAGAATGCCCAGAAAGTCAATTATTTTTATGATGGCAAGAAACTCTGGCACCTTTTTATTTAATGATATATTCCATGATATTGCCTAATAGAAAATAATGAATTTTAGGTATCATCCAAGCCCATCCATTTCACTTTCCAATTTAGGAAATGGAGGTTAAAAATCTATAAAACTTCTAATTTTATACTGCTAATAAACAGCATAGAGAGGGCCCAAACCAAAGATTGCTGATTGTTGGATTACTGCTTACTTTTCCACTCCATATAGATGCATACATAAATAAAGGCAGCAGCAATAGAGAAAAACATCCTAACCTGGTTTTGTCATTCTATGGACAAAAGCTGGGTATAAAAATAAGCATCACATTTTGTTTTCAGTAATAACCCATTTCAAAGTGAATTATTTTTGCTGTATGTTTAAGACAAAACACACACACACACACACACACACACACACATTTTGAGGGATTTCTCCCAGGCAGAGCAAGATACAATAAAGCACCCTCTCCTTCAATAGCAAAGCACAACAGAAAAGTGGATCATAAATAAATATGTTAACATCAAACATATCCACCAAAAAGTAATAACACTACAACAAGATAAGGCAATTTACATGAGTAATTCATAAAGATTCTCCTCCTGAGATTCTTATATGATCCTCCTCTCTCCTAAACCTGATTTTTTTTTAATTTAGAGGAAAGTATAGTGATTAGTCACATTGCCTTTGAGAACCAGATAAATATTTATGAAGAAAGAATGTGTATGTATCTCTATATAGAGATAATGTACAGGGAGAACAACACATATTCATAATTGGAATCTCATTTCTGCAGGGTACACCTGCTGCATCAGAAACTATTGTTGTTTTTTGCTTCTTTCTTTTGTTTGTAATGTGTGCACATGGGCTGCTTATCATTTGACTGTAATTTGCAGCTTTTGTATCTTAGGCATCTCAAAAAATCTCCTGAATATTGTCTGCTTTCACCTGTGGTGTCACTTGCTCAGATAGTTCAACCACAAGGCATGTGGGTGGACTACAGAAAGATGAAGAGTTGAATACCCCAGTGCTGATCCTAACAAGAATCCTTCCCTTTCTTGTAAAGTTCCCACAAGAAATCTCATCTTGGCTTCTTGCTCCCTATTTTCTTCTACACAATGCTAGGTGCATTAAAGTATTCCATTATTTATCTGTTGCCATCACCAGGTTCTCTCTTGCTACTTTGGCTTACCCTCCCACTTCCTGTCCTAGTAACTGTCCCATACACTTGAGGCAAGAATGCAATTACCTTTTCCAGTCTGACCCACTTTACTTCAAGGAGTATGTATTAGTAACTATTCTAGTTATCCATCTTTGTCTACAATCCTGATCTGATCCAGCCCAATGTCCAAAACCAATTTTAGCATTTGTCTAGACTTTTGTGTAATTACTAGAATTGTCCCTATCTCTTTAAGAAAAAAATCAGACTGTTGAATACACTTAGGTAGAATCAAACTTTTCTGCAAAATCAGGTTGTACTAGGGAAAACAAAATTTCAGGTCCCACTAGGCATTTCAGCACTAGTTCCCCAAATTCTAGAGTACACCAAGATGCCTTGGGCACAAGTTGGTGCCAAGTGATGGCCAATGAGCCAAATGTAGTGAATATATGTTACGGCAAATTGTATTTTCTGAAAATACTCATATATATATACGAGTACCCCATATACTCTTCTCAAAGTGTAACATTAAGATTCCTCCACTGGAAGACAGGGGTTGTATTCTTTCTCCTCGAACTGAGTAGACTGTTCGAACCAATAGAATGTGATTATTTTAATATAAAAGTGATGGTGAGTGACCTGCAAGGCTAGTTCACAAAAGAGGAGATGGTTTCTGAGAGCTCTCTTCAGACACTTGTCTTGGGCTGTCCCAGGCTGCCATGGGGCAAGTCTGGGTGCTCAGGAACCATCTTGTTTGTGAGACCAGTGCCAAAACTAGAGACAGAGATGTTCAAGAAGTTCATGTTGTGAGAACTTGATTTTGCATCTTCCCAGTATGTGTACTAGGTGGACACCATCATATGATTCTAGCCCAGCTTCCTGGCCACCTCAATTAAAGCTATGTAGAAGAGGAAAAGGAGCAGACCTCACTGAGCCTTACCTCAATTACTGTTTTATGAGCAAAATCAACACTGCTGAAAACTATCAAAGTTAGAATTGGTTCATTATGAAGGCATATTAAGTAGGACAGACAGGTTCTTTGGTGCTCCCAATGTTTTCAGAAATTTAATTAGCTACCAAGCAAATCTGTATTTTACTTAAGAAGCCCAACATACAGTTACCTGAAAGGTCAGAAAATCAGAAAACATTGAGCCAACATTCCTACATGGCAAATCTCAGCTGGAGAGTAAGAGCATATGCCCCTTTTGGTAAGACCTACATTTTCAAAGTTTTCCACACTCCCATCACTAAAGCCAACTTATTCATCTACATTTCGTGCATAGTCACTTTTGGCATTCAAGTTTAAATCCTTGAGATGGAGAGTATGCCCCTTCTTTTACTTCATAGAATTTAAGGGAACAATATGGGCAGTTTTCCATAGGATACAGACACAGAAAATGGACAATAACATGATTAAATGCTTAGCTAACAAGGGTTAGCCTAGCTAGTACTGACACTTACATTTAAAACTGGTTTTCTTTTGTCTGTTCGTTTTTGTAGCCACAACAATCTCTTAATTAGTAGGTAGTTGGAAAATTGCTTTATTTTCCATGATTAGGGAGCAGAGATTTATGGAAGTCAAAGGGAAAGTTGAGTCTTCCAGGCCTTATATTTAATACAAGGAATAGAATATGTTTTATTAATTCCTCTCTATTTCCTAGGTGTGGCTTATATGCCTCTTCTCTGTTTGTCCGAAGAACTTTCTTCCCTTCACAGTGATTTCAGACAAATATTTACAGATCTGAATTCTAGAAAAGTATTTTTTTAACAACTCTTGCTTAGAAAAATGTCTCAGGAACCTAGTCAGAGGGGCACAGGGGAATGGAAAGACCATGTGCAATCTGAGACAATAATCTCAGGGAGAAGGAAAACATTTGAAACAGAACCAAGAAAAGAAGTAGCCACACAGTCTATTCCAATTAATCATGGCTCTCAGACACAAAGGGGACTAGTAAGACATCAGAAAGAAACAGCAACCCAAGATTTGTCTAAAGAACTGAGCAAGAGGTAGATCTGGAAGAACAGGTAGAAGAAAAGGATGATCCTATATAGTATTTTGTTCCTCGTGTGAACATTTTTGTGTTCAGCTATCTTTTCTATGATATTTCCATAGCAAATAATGTTGGGAAATAAAGGTGCTACCAGAGAGAGAGATCGTTTCCTGACCATCATAATGAAGACAGTGCCCTCCTATACAGAGCGTGGACAAGTGTGGCAGGGTCACCCTTTTAAGACTGGGGGTATCTTAAGCTTGGGTTTCCTCAGTTTTAACACACAAGCCCACTGTACGTGCAGTTCCTCATAGGCTACCCTGCATCACCTCTACAGGTCTTGTGGGACAAGGGGAAATGACTGAAACATGAAGCTCATGTAGCTTGCGGTGAGTAATAAAGGTCCCGGTTTCTGATCCAGAAGCCCTGTGTCCTCTGCCAACATCTATAAAACCATGACAGGTTCACTTGGTAGTCTGTAAGTAGGGAAAAACTGCAGAAGCATCAGGCAAGAGTATTTCTTATGGTCTTAAAAGCACAGTCCAAGACTGTTCAAGACTAAGGGGACATTTTCTATGAGAAAGAGCTATTTAACAGTTGGTACAACTTTTCTCTCCTACAATAGAGGAAGGCAAGGGCTGGAATCTCCTCCCACATCTCCCCCACATCCCAGCCAACTCATACCCCCAGGCATTCTGTGTGTCAACAGGGTATGCATTTTGGATTCAAGCTGAATGCCGACTCTTTCTGCCCTCTGCTGGCTCCATATCTAGTGCACAAGAACATTACGTCTGTACATCATGTCACAAAGCAAGCAACAAAAAGTGCTAAAGCAGTGCAGAGAAAATAGAGGCTTCTAGGTGGAGGTCTCTGGAAAGAGTACTGGAGGGAAGGCTGTTCTGATCATTAGAAAATCAAGTAGGTGTCTGATCATCAGATGTATGAGGGAATTGTTTTTAGAGCAAGCATCCTAAATCCAAGAGGCTAACGTAAAACCAAAAAGTGCAGTTTTTTATGAGTGCCGTAATAGACAAATGGAGTAGTTCACAAAATCCTTGAAAGCAAGAATGGGAGAAGCTACTCAGACCACACCTAAAGGTTCTCAACTATATAATATAGAGTTCTGGCCTCCTGGAAAGCAAAGGACCATTAGAGGCTAGTTTTCAGACCCCTCCAAACTCATTTCAGTAAGAAAAGTTACCCTGTTCATACCTGTAGTCTGGCTTTTTTATTGAAATTTTTTTCTAATGTTTTATTTAGTTTTGAGAGAGAGCGAGCACGGGAGCATGAGCATGGGAGGGTCAGTGAGAGAGGGAGACACAGAATCCGAAGCAGGCTCCAGGCTCTGAGCTAGCTGTCAGCACAGAGCCTGACATGGGGCTTGAACCCACAAACAGTGAGATCATGACCCGAGCCAAAGCCGGACGCTTAACCAACTGAGCCACCCAGGCACCCCTGGCTTCTTTATTTATATGTGAAAAATTCAGAAGTGCAAAGAGAGAGAGAGAGAGAGAGACCAATACCTTTCTGAATATTACACACCTAGTGAAGGTCAGGGATGGTTCTCAAACTGGATGTAATTGACTGAATTGTGTCTCCCCCAGAAACCAGATGTTTGAAGCCCTAACCCTCAAGAGACTGTATTTGAATATAGGACCTTAAGGGAAGTAAAGTTAAAGGGGATCATAATCCAACAGGACCTGTAAGAGAGGAAGAGGCACCAGGAGTCTTACACATCAAGACCATGTGAGAACACAGTGAAAAGGCAGCCATCTACAAGCCAGGAACAAATACCTCACCAGAAACCAACCCTGCTAGTACCTCGATCTTAGACTTCCAATCCCCACAACTATGAGAAGACAGGTTTTTGTTGTTTAAGGCACTTACTCTGTAATATTCTGTTACGGCAGCCCAGGCAGACTATTACCTTGGGGCTTCCATTTCGATGCTCAGAGCCCTTCAATGCAAGCTGCCTTGCAGGATGATTGCTAAGATGTCTTCAAATATAAAGACATTCAAATCCATCAGAAAGTTACTCTTGTCTGCATTGAGTTTCGCAGGATAAGAGATAAAAGTAGCACATCAACTTGGATTTTTTTTTCATTTTTGCAGGTTATTTTCCTTATTTACTGCTGGATAATGAAATGATATAACTGCTCAAAATACTTTCAGGTGGTTATAAAGAAATTAGACAAAGAAATCAATACTACTTTGTGTTTAAAAAAGGAAAGGCATGCAAGGACGTTGAGATATTAAACACAAGTGGATCGCATAGTTATTTGTGAGGGTTGCTAACAATTGAATTACTATTTTAATGTCATAACATGGCAGCACTCAAGATTACCTTTCACATCTAATCATTCCATTTACATGGAAGTGCAAAAATGCTTCTGAAGTGGCCAAATGCTATTCACTGAATGGATCACAATAACACTAGAAATTGCTCCAGAGGAAAAATAATCAGATTCCTCACCAGGCTCTAGGGAAAGGTTAATGTCTCTCCATTTGAAAAAAAAAAAAAAAAAAAGAAAAGAAACAAAAACAAAAAAACATACCAAGCATTTATTTTTTAAAGGCAGCTCATGGCAAAAAAAAAAAAAAAAATACCATGAATTTTGCCATTAGTTCTTGGCTCCAATCTTGACTTTAATGTTTGTAAGTTACCCATCCTTTGTTTTGCCACTCAGGAGACTGGAGTTACATTCAAAATAACTAATACATAAGAACACGATACCACCAGGATTTATGTTAATTTTTGTGTCATCAAATCTTCACAAAAGCCATTGGGATAGGTACAATTTTATCACCTTCATTTTACTGATAGAAGTGTCGAGGCAGTAAAAGTATGATATGCCTACATTTGGGAACGTGCCTACACATGGGAGATGACATAATGTGGATTCAAAAACACGTCTAGCTTTATAGAGAGGCAATACACTGCTGTCACTAAAAACTCCTACTATGACTCTCAAGAAGCTTCAGGAGAGACCGTGCCGATCTACAGTGAGACACAAGTGTCTTCTCTCAGGGCCCAGGCCCCTCCTACAGCCCACACTCACCACTCCCAAGCCCTCCTCCCACTTTTCCAACAATATCAAATGTACGTCCACCAACACACTAGACTTTTTTATGTCTTTTGCCTTTGATTTTTCTTAGAATGCCTTTATGATTCACTCTTCTAGCACATATAGCTCATATGTTACATCTTCCAGAAATCGTTTCCAAACTTAAAGTCTGCTCTTTCTCCTTCATTCCCAGTAATGTTCTGTGGAATCTAAGTCAGGGGATGTATGTTGGGATACAATTATCTGTTTGCCTGTCTTTCCTGCTCCTATGTGAGCCATTGGAAGGCCAGCTCTATTTTTCAATCTGCCTGGCATCCAAACAAAAATGTTTGTATAGTTTTATGTATGTTTTTATATTTATATTTAAATGTTTGCACATCAGTAAATACATGAAATTAAGACATTCTAGGATGGCTGAGACTTAATAATGGACATTTATTGAGCAACTGCTACATGCCAGGTACTAGAGTGAGCATTCTCTGCTTGGTAACTCATGTTACTAACTCATGTTAGTAACTCACCTAGTCTTATCATGCTGGTACTGCTCAGTAGCCCATTTTCCAGATAAGAACAGTGAGGTATAAATAGTTTCAACATATTATGCAAGTTGACGTATTTTTCACATGGGTTATCTGAGATTTAAATCTAAAAATACGGATTTACATCCCACATTATCAATCATTAAGTTTTACTGAATAACCAAGTCCCAAACACGATACAGTAAGGGAGAACTTCTGGATTCCTGTGTGGATAAACTGTTTAGTATATTCAACTGGAGAATTACATGACTCATGTCTACCTTAAAAAAAAAAATACAGTGCCTCACCTTTCAGCGTTCCTAATTTAAGATGTTATTAACTGTATCCCATGTTTGAAAATGGAGAATTCAAATAAGCACACACAGAATGAATGGCCTGGAATGCCGGTCAGGTGAGTGACTAACTCTGTCAGAACTCCATGGAAATAATGGCTTAAGGACAGAGGATGCTGACTTTCTTTGGGAAGGGTACTACTGGGCAAGATAGATCCATTCTCAATAAAGCCATTATTCACCTTTTTCTGATCAAAGGACAAGCCAACCTAGACCTACCACTTGATCTGCTGTGATGAAAAAGTTACTCATCTTATTGCTTAGCCTTGTGTCAATCTGTTTCTATTCCTAGATCTGTGAGGATTAGAGCAGCTGATTCTCCCCCAAAACCATGAGTACCCCAACATTTGGATGCAATTCAAGGACACTGTTATGAGCAAAGGATTTATGTGGGCTAAGACAGTCTTTGTTTTGAATCCTGCTGCTCATTAGAGATATGGAACTGATAAACTTGCAAAACTACTTTGAGTCTCAGCTTCTACATCCTTAAAATGGACACATCAGCAATGCTTATTGGTTGATGGTTGATAGAATAAATACAAAACACTCAATTCAGCACTAAGCACCAACACCCATTATCTCATTTAATCCTCCCTACAAATCCATGATAAGGCAAAGCTATTATGTTCTTCATCTTACAGATACAGAGAATAAGGCAAATGATGGAGAAGGAATTTGCTTCTTTACTTAGCTAAATTACATTGCCTCTGTTTCCTCTATTTTTGGTGCTTAGAATTATATAACCACCTAACATTTTTGACTGTACCAACTGATGACTTAGTAGACTTACACAGAATATAGTCATAGCCATGCTTGAAAAACACCAGGCCCCCTTAATAGGTAAGCCAGTCATTTGTCAAAGTAATAATTGTTATCCTTACAGGGCGCTCACTATGCATACTATGGATCAGGCACCAATCAAAATGCTTTATGAAAATTAACTCTCTCTAGCTTCATAACCTATGTGTCACTAACACCCTATTTGACAAATCATGCATGTATACGTAAAAATGCCGGCACCGAAAGGTTGAGCAGCTAGTTCAGTTGCACAGCTAAATACTTGAAGCTTCAATTAGAACCTACTCTTGCAAACCTAACTATGATGTCTCCCTGCTTCTCCTCATACCCCATCGTCTGTGTCCCAAAATCTGAAGCAGCAAATTGCAGGCACATATTTTCCAGTATCAGTCCAGTTTCTATTATTTTCATATTTAAAAATTTAAGGAAGAGGGCACCTCAGTCGAGTGTGTGATTCTTGATCTCTAGGCCCTAAGTTTGCGCCTCACATTGGGTATAAGATCACATAAAAAATAATTTAAAAATTATGATGAATATCCTTCATCAATGATTCTTCACAATGATTAATTTTATGTGAAGAAAAAAAAGGAGTTTAAACAATACAAGTGAGATAAATAGTCCCCCACACCCATGTGTGTGTCTGTGGGTGTATATACACACAGACACATTTTGCAGAAATCTTTTGGGAGCCTGAGAAGCTTTTCACCACTGTATTTATACAAAGTTTGTTGAGTTAAAAATCTGTGCTATGAATCTTCTCCTTCTTTATTCCAATCTTTCCATAGGGAGGAAATTCTTGAGATCTAGAAGATGACTTTGTTAGAAAATACTAAGTAGTGGGGTGCCTAGGTGGCTCAGTTGGTTAAGCGTCTGACTTCAGCTCAGGTCATGATCTCACAGTTCATGGGTTCGAGCCCCGCATTGGGCTCAGTGCTGACAGGTAGCTCAGAGCCTGGAGCCTGCTTCAGATTCTGTGTCTCCGTCTCTCTCTGACCCTCCCCTGCTAGTGTTTGGTCTTGCTCTCGCTCCCTCCCTCTCTCAAAAATAAAATAAAAACATAAAAAAATTAAAAAAAAAAAGAAAGTACTAAGTAAAAGGAGGAGGAAAAAGTTTAAACTACATAAGGTTACTGCACCCAGGGAGGAAGTAGGGTGGGGAAAGATGGAGAGGAGATTCTGAATGACCTCATCTTCAGGTCCGACTCCTCTCAGACCAGGTCAACGCTATCCCAGCCCTCAGGTAGTTTTAGGTCATCTCTGACTGGGGACAAAGTAAAGACACAGACTCTTACTCCAGGCTTTCAGCTTCATGGTTGTACTTCACCATGTCCTATGTTCCTACTTGGATAGCACTGAATCCCTGATGAGTAGAGAAAGGCCTCTTCCCTAGAATAAAGATAACCTTTCTTGCTTTCAAGCAGCAGGTGGTTCTTTTCTGCCTCTGACCATCTTCCCTCCTAAGTATTTGCCCATAACAAATCCAACACCTTTCTGCCTTAGCTACCACTTACATCCGTCTATTGTTTCTAGTGGCTTTTCAGTTTGCATAATCCTAGATATCTTCTGATAATCTCCAATGTTTGGTCTTGACAAACCAGAAGCAAATGCTAAGACTGCCTTTTAATTCCCTGTCCCCTTAGGTCCAACCCACTGTTTTTGAGGCTTTTTTAACACTTATTTATTTTTGAGAGAGAGAACAGAAGCCAGAGAAGGGCATAAAGAGAGGGACAGAAGATCTTAAGGAGGCGCCACACTGACAGCAGCCTGACAGGTGCGGGGCTCAAACTCACAAAACATGAGCCAAAATCAGAGGGCGAACTGACTGAGCCACCAAGAATACTCCTAGGCTTGTGTTTACATCTCAGCTCATCAGCACAAAATACGGGACCGAACTCATAGTCAATGGATGATGGTGACCCACTTACAGTCCATGATGGTTCAGGTTACCAGCAAAGCCGTTCACCTCCTTATGATTAATGGTCCTGTGTGAAATGAAACTTCCCTTCATTACGTATTTATTGCTCAGCCATAGATTATTTTACTAGCTATGCAGAAAGCAAAGAAGAATAAAATACTCTTTCCCCTAAGTGACACAGATGTGTAGTAAAAATAAATACATAAAACCCAGCTTTGTAAACCCCCATAGGAAGCTCTGTAGAAATACTCTAGAAAAAGTGATGTGCTCTTACTTATTTAGCGTGGCTGAGTGGGTAAAATGTGTGTGGAGTGCGTCAAGAAAAAAACTTCTCAAAATCATTTATAAGCTCTTATCCCATGGCATTCATTAAAGTTTTTCAAAACATGGTCTACTGGTGAATTATATCGTTATAACCTTAGGAGCTTGTTAAAAATTAGTCAAGTTCCCCAGTCCAGGCAGACACCATGACAGTCTCTGACCGCAGTAGCAAGAGCTTGTCAAGCCTCATAGCTTCATCCTGAGTTTTATACCTACAGCAGGTATCCAGCCTGCGAGTTTCTAAGAAATCATAAAACTGAAGGCTCAGCCAAGCTAGCATCCAGCTGAGCAACTATTCAGAGTTAATTCTTGTGGCCAAGAATTAACAGCTCTGACTTCAGCCCAGGATCACCCCAGGGCCAAGAGAGCCACCTCAGTGTACTGGCGGGACCTTGGATCCTTTACTGAGAACCGTCCTCCCTCCACCGTGCCCTGCTAATCAACTCAGCTTTCACAAGTCAGTTTAATTGCCATTTTCCCCAGAAAAAGACTTTCCTAACTTTTCAAGGCCTAACTACAATATGATCCCCCACCTCTGTTTTGTAAAATGTATGCACTTGTTTTTTTATTTTACTTGTCCTGGGCTGGCAGGTTTCAGAATTGCTATTGATGGTATGGTAACAATGTAGTAACACTTTTAACCTCAACAACACTTATCAAGAGTACACCAAAATATTTTAGTAATAATGATGACAATTATAATGAATGACATAATCCTACTCATGAGGGAAAAAGCAGAAATAAGAATTAACCAAACACTTCAATGAATGTATGAGAGAAATCTACAAAATGGAACATCTGGCGAATTAACACTATACACTGAACATGAGGAAATTTCAGTACAACATGGCCAAGCCTCTCAACCAGTTTCAAAACTCATACTTTTATGGACAGATTTTCATTAAAAATAAAATGGTGGAAGTATTTTGTTAAATTAAATAAAAAAGGGGAAAAAAGTAAAGAAGCTATGAAATTATGCTGGTATTTGGAGACAAACTGAGCGTCAATCTTGGATCAGAGCCTTTTTTCTCTAATGTAATCTGCGGAGAAATATGAAATGGTTAATTTGCATATAACCTGTGTTTACTTTGTGTTTCAATGCTCCTGACACTGTGAAAGTACAAAGCAGTAGGGCATCCATCCCCCCTCAGTTTCAGTACTCAAAACCTGAGTCAACCAAAGTGGCAGCAGACTGGGCTTTCGCTATTAAACTGTAACTCACAGAAAACTTCTCTGAATAAAAAG
Organism: Suricata suricatta; assembly: GCF_006229205.1. Lineage (NCBI taxonomy): Eukaryota > Metazoa > Chordata > Mammalia > Carnivora > Herpestidae > Suricata > Suricata suricatta. Next base: position 23,380,197 of record NC_043715.1, read on the forward strand.
AGGGGGTGATTTTGCCCAAGGTGATTTTCTGAGACAGCCACTTGACAGGATAAATGACAGAAGTAGGATTATGTAGAAGGAAAAATGAATTTCAGAATCGGACAACTGAGTATCATCTCTTCCAAGCTGTGGCACCTTTGATGAATTACTTAAACTTACTGAGCTGTAGCATCTTCACTTACAAACACTGATAATACCTACTTGAAAATTATTTTGGAGATTAGTATGATAAAGGATACAAAATGGTTGGAACATAATTGATCCTCATTTACATTTATCCTCTTAACTTACTATTTAAGAGGATGCTACAGAAGGAGATTCAACCTAAGGAGAAATGTTGGGGGCGCCTGGGTGGCTCAGTCAGTTAAGGGGCCTACTTCGGCTCAGGTCATGATCTTGTGGTTCTTGAGTTCGAGCCCCACGTGGAGTTCTGTGCTGACAACTCAGAGCCTGGAGCCTGCTTCAGAGTCTGTGTCTCCTTCTCTCTCTGCCCTTCCCCTGCTCATGCTCTGTCTCTCTCAAAAATAAACAGACTTTAAAACATTTTTTTAAAAAGCAAGAATGTTGATTCAGACTATTAAGTCAGTAATCACATGAACTATTCACCATATTGACAATGGACAAATGTCTATTCATTTGCCCATTTTTTAAAATCAGATAGTTTTGCTTCATTTTTGCTTTTGTTTTTGCTATCACCTTGTATCAGTTCTATGCATATTTAGGATATCAATCCAAATACATGATTTGCAAATATTTTCTCCCATCTTATAGGCTGCCTTTTCTTTTTGTTTATGGTTTCCTTTGACGTGCAGAAGCTTTTTAATGTAGTCCCACTTATTTTTGCGTTTGGTGCCTGTGGCTTAGTTGTCCAACACAAAAATCTATTGCCAAAATTACTGTTAAGATTTTCTTTTTTGTTTTCTTCTGGGCTATTTAGGATTTCAGGTCTTATGTTTAAGTCTTTAGTTCATTTGGAGTTTGCTTTTGTCCTTGGTTTAAGTCAAGGATCCAGTATCATTCTTTAGCATGTGAAGATCCAGTTTTCCCAACACTGTCTATGGAAGAGCCTGTCCCTTCGCCATTACATACTCCTCGGTACTTTGTTGAAAATTAGCTGGTCATTTATGTGTGGGTTTATTTCTGGACTCTCTGTTCCACTGATCTGCCTGTTTTTATGTCAGAATAATACTGTTTTGATGATAATAGCTTTTAATATAATTTGAAGTCAAGAGGTGTGATGTTGACAACTTTGGTTTTCTTGATCAAGATTGCTTTAGTGATTTAGGTTCTTCTGTGGTACCACATGCAGTTTCAGGATTGCTTTTTCTATTTTCTGTGAAAAATGCCATTGTATCTGCCTATCTGGTTAAATAGGCTTAGATACCACATGAAAAAAAAATTCATGTGGCCTTTTTAATATATCTACTTTGCTATATGCATTTTGTACCAATGACCTCAACACTGAATATGTCTCATAAAACAGATGGTTCTGGAAAAACTGGATGGCACATGATATGCACAGTATCCTGTGTCCAGTTATTTAAGGATTTTATATCAAAAAGTAATCCAGATACCTTAATGTTAAGGAAGTGCATTTTTCTGGATCATTACTGTGGGCTTAGGTTTCTCAAATGTTGCCATGAAAAAAAAAATGACCTGCTTGATATATTTATGACTATTTCAGGGCCTAATAGCAATATTTAGGTTAAATAGTATTGAGTAGAACCACTTAATTTTCATTTTTAACAACACTCCATGAGTTCTGAGGCACATAGTGACATAAAGTAATGACCACGCCACCATTATCATTATTTACCTGAACAGAGACAAGTGTATAGATTGACCAAAAAAAAAAAAAAAAAAAAAAAAATCAAAGTTGATCTCCCAATATAGAACAATTTATTCATTAAATTAGTGATTGTAGAAAATTCACTTTTTCATACTTGGCAGGCTTCATCTTTATTCTATTATTCTGTCTTCAAGATGGACAGGTACTGTCAGGTTTCTAAAAACACGGCTGCATTGTAAAGCATCCTCCAAAGAGAAACCATCCAAATAAAGGGAAGGAAAATTTCTGAAACTACATACCTTTTGTAGCTACTTTAGTTCTAACTCCTAGAACTAGAGACAGAAGTCCAATCTCCTCTAGGATCTACTACCAAAGAAAACTTACAATGTACTTACTGATCATTTAATGAACCACATGCTGAGTCATTTTCCCCATTTTTAAGTACCTACTGTGTGAAAATCACTGTGGGAAAGTGAAAGAATACTTAGACACAGCCCATAAAAGCTGAGAAGGAAAACCCCTTTGACTTTGATAAACCAGGTTTGAAAGTGATGTTGCACTGATTAGCTATATGAACATGAACCATCTCCTTTTTCCTTACATGTAAAATGTAGGTACTCCTTTTTAACAGTGACTTGATCTAAACAAATATGCTGAATTGGTTTTTAGATATGGGTGTAAACAATCCACGGAAGAATAGCCTTAAAAAATGGTCCTGAAGCAAATGGACGTCCAAAACAACTTCAACCTAACTTCACCTCTTATATAAAAATTAACTCAAAATGAATCATGCATGGAAAGGTAAAACTGTAAATGTGAAATTGCAATAATATTAGAAAATAACATTTTAGGAAAAATTCTATGGGAGATAAGGCAAAGAGAAAGCACAATCCATAAAAGGAAAAAAATTAGAAACTGGACTTCATCAGCATTACAATATTTGCTTTACAAAAGATCTTTAGAGGATGAAAAGACAAACTATAGAGAGGAAAGGATATTTATAAATTACATATCCAGAAACAGTAGTTCCAGAATATATAATTCTTACAAGTCATCAGTGAAGTGACACACATACACACACATGCAATATAGTTAGAAAAACACATGAGGAAACATTTCACAAAAGAGGGTACATAGTTGGCAAATTAAAACATAAAGGGACATTTGAGATCACCAGCTACCAGATAAATGCAGGTCGAAACCACAATGAGACACCAATACAGATGTAACAGAACGATTAAATAAAAAAAAATGACAAAACCACATGTTGGCAAGGGGATATGGGAAAAAAAGATCACATATACATTGCTGGTGAGAATGTAAAATGCTAGAGCTACTCTGTAAAACATTTTAGAAGTTTTTAAGCTGATCTACACATGCACACATCACCAAAAGCAGCAACCTCAATCGTGAGCATTAAACCTAGAGAAATGAAAATTATACTTATGTGCAATAATGTTCATAACAGCTCTATTTGTAATAACCAGTAACTGGAAACAACACAAATGTCCTTCAATGGGTAAATAGTTAGCAAACTATGGTAGTCTTATACTATAGAATACTGATCAGAAATAAACCATAATAGCAACCAACTATGATAAATCCAACAAACTGAATGAATGGCAAAGAAATTATGCTTAGTGGAAATAGCAACCAAAAATGTTACAAGTTGTATTATTTGACTTATAAAACATTCTTAAAATGGTAAGATTACAGAAATGTAGGAGAGATCGGTAGATGCCATGATTTAGTAGCAGTGGGCATCGAAGAGAGAGGAGTGTGGCTGTAAAAAGGCAAGGGATGGGATCCTTGCTGTGATGGACAAAGCTGGATTTTGAAGGCATACAACACTCTCAGTGCCCTGGTTCTAAAACTGTGTGATAGTTTTCTAGGATGTTAACGGTGGGAAAAATTGGCAAAGGGTACATGAGACCTCTCTGAATTATTTCTCACAGCTATGCATGTAAGTCTACAATTACCTCAAAATTAAAAAAAAAAAAAAACTTTAATTTTAGAAAAACATTGTTGAGTATGATATTGATAAACAAGTAAAATGGTCTTAAAGTTACAATTTTGTCCACAACCAAGTTATATGTTTTCAGGCAGGAATTGCCACAGAAAGTTTACCTTCTACTTAGAATTTTAAAAAGGTATTTCAGTAAGTACTCCTGGAAAACAAATGATAAATAAATATTCAAATAATAAATAGAAGTACAATAAAGAGAGACCCTAGACTTAAAACAGCCCTTGAAACAAAAAAGACCATAATTTAAAATATTTATTAAACAGTAAAATGTGTAAAACAAATTACTTTTAAAAGACACACACATAATAAGCCTTTTGAAGATAATAATATTTATTTTAAGTATATAATTGAATAAATGTATGTATATTTATATGTTTCTGTCCACAGGGGGTGAAAAATAGTACTGCAGAAAAGAAAAATCTATTCAAGTAATCTACCGGGCTCACAGAAATCAAAATAAAATGCCGCATAATTTTTCACCTAGTGAGTACTAAAATAAGAGAATTGTTTGACCTTGACATTCTAAACCTTCACATGTGAGCAACACCGATTTACAAGTGAAGATTATGTTACATTCTTGCTTAGTACTTTGGTATTGAAAATTCGGAGAAAAAGTGACAGTTGTTCTAGACTGTAGCAGAGAATGTAAATGCCATAAACCATAGTAGTTAAAAATGGTAGTATAATTGACAGAGTTTGGAAGACAAAAAAAGAGAAGTGAAGAAGAGGTTTAGCAGAGGTAAATGTCATAAACCATAATATTTAAAAATGGTGGTATAACTGACAGAGTTTGGAAGACAAAAAAGGGAGAAGTGAAGAAGAGGTTTACAGATTATATATAGTAGAGAGACAAGATGTATCGTCTATAGTTCAGAGATAAGGAAATAGTCACATTTTATCACTTAAATATTATTTGTATATTTCCAACACTAGGAATGGAGAGATGTAATGTTTTAAAGAGAGATAAATCTACCACCTTTCATAGCTTATAACCAAGTACAACATAAGAAGAAACAGAAGAAAGGACTATTATTTTAGAATTGTTGGAATTATCAGAAGAATTAAAAGAAATGGTAAAATTAGTAATCACAGGGAAAGAGAAGGGAGGGGATGTCAGTCAAGAAGCATTCTCATTTAAATTTTCTTCACTCCTTGAATATTAATTTCCTTTTCAGACATTTAATATTATAACAGGAATCTTAAGAAAAATATTAATATAGGTATCATTTCTAGCAAGACAATTGGTGTTAAGATATAGTATATAAAGGAAAACAAAGAAACTAAGTCAGTAGGCATAATTAAAACTCATTATTTACAGATATAGTCTCATAAGCATCAAATACATTGTGTTTTTCTCAGAAAGAAACAAGTGTGGTTAAGTGGGAAAATGACCTTAAAATTGCTAAAGGATTCCAACAAATGATGTGAGACCCTATCCAAATCATTCAATCTGCCTGAAATGCATTTTTTTAATAAGAGAAGAAGTACAGAGTAAGAGTGTATCTCCTATCTAAAATGTTCTTTGAAGTCAACAGAGTAAGTGCCACAAAACTGAAGAAAAAAGTTTGCAGTGGCATTATGGAGATGTGCTACCCAAACCTCCATTAAAAAAAAAAAAAAAAAAACTTTATGTCTAAAGGCAACAACTGTAGTTAGCTAACAGTCTCTACCTGCTAATGTCTTCAGGCTCTGTCTCAGTTTTCCTGCCAAGGCCATGGTCCTCTTGGGAAACCCCTTACCAGTGACTAAACCCAAAAGAGATATTCTATCCATTCTTGAGCTCAGCCAGTGAGAAATCTTTGCTTTGAATTCCTCCTTGGATTCTCAAAGAGATTTCCTCATCTCTTCCAACAAACAGTGCTTAAAGACTGGAGTTTTAAAACTCAATAGGTGTGGCTCAGATGCAGACCAGAGGGCACCCTGCTGCTTCTGGGGAGAAGGCAGGCCAACAAGCTGGAGGCATAAAGCATGGAAACAGTGATCTGAAGTGAGGGGTACACAGTGAAGAGATTATTTGCTCTTCTCAGAGCACCTCCCTCAGAGGCAGCATTCACAGACACACCTCTCTGTTAACATAGGAGCTGGCTGCTGCCATTTTCCTCTCCTACATAGAGCCACCTGAGGTAAGCAGTAATACACCAACAGTGGCAGCCAAACTTGCTTATACCAAGTCCCATCCCTTTGCACTCTGGTCAAACTGGCCTCCTCAGTCATGCTTGCCTCTGGGCCCTCCCCCAGAAGACCTGCACAAACTACGGCCCCTACCATGTTTCGTGACCGGGGAGTTTTACAGGACCTCAGTTCTGGTGGAGGTAATGACAGGTCTCATTTCACAAGCAGACCAGAGCACACTTAGTTAAAATTCACTACCTTCAGACCTACAGTACCCACAGTAGGTAAACAGAGCTTCTACAGACTTCTGGCCTGCAGGATAAAGCAGCTAGAACGTAACAGCAGAGTGTACATAGCACAGATCAGAGACACTGAAGTGCAAGGTTTGAAACCTTCAAAAAGCCTTTACTTTCCGGAGTAGGAGACATTATTGGATTTTCTAACAGAGAAGGTGGCAGAAACTTAGACAAAAGGCAAACAGAGGAATTTATAACAAATGGAAACAAGATAAGGCTATGGCCAGAGAGCTAAGCAAAATAGACATAAGTGATAGGCCTGATGGAGAATATAAAGCAATTACTCCAAGTATACTCACTGGGCATGAGAAAAGATGACATCAGTGAGACCCTTACCACAGAGATAAAGATTTTTAAAAACCTAGTCAGACATGAAAAGTGAAATCAATGCAATTAGCAACATGCTTGAAGCTTTATAATAAACAGCAAGGTGGAGGAAAGAGAGGATCATATTAATGACCTAGAAGACAAAGTAACGCAAAGCAATGAAGCTGAACAAAAGAGCGAAAGAATTATGAAAAATGAAAATAGACTTAGGGAACTCAGTGACTCTGTTAAATGTGATAATATTCATATTATAGAAGCCCCAGAAAGAGAGGAAAGAGTGCAGAGTGTTTATCTGAAGAAATAATAGCTGAAAACTTCCTGTTTCCCAGAATGAAACAGAAATCCAGATCCAGGAGGCACAGAGAACTCTGATAAAATCAACAAAAGGACAATAACACAATATATTGTAATTATTTTTTTAAATACAGCGATAAAGATAAAAAATTTAAAAGTAGCAAGATCAAGAAGTCGTTAAATTCCAAGGGAAAACTCATAAGGCTAGCTGGATATTTTTCAAAAGTTTGGCAAGTCAGAAAGGAGTGGCATGATATATTCAAAGGGCTGAATGGCACAAAAAAACAAACAAAACAACAACAACAAAACACTGCACCAAATAATACTCCATCCAGCAAGGCTTATCATTCAGAATAAAAGGAGAGATTAAGAATTCCCCAGATAAATAAGAACTAAAGGTGTTCATGATCAAAAACCATTCATGAAAGAAATATTTAAGGGGGCTCTGTGAGTGGAACAGAGACACTGAAAGTGACAGTATAAAGGCAGGAAAAAAACACAAAAGCACTAAAGATTATTTCTGTAAAAATAAATCAAAGAACTCACTTACAAAAAAGGGATGTAAATTATAATAACATATACCTAAAATATGGTGAGAAGAGGATAAAAGATTGAGTTCAAACCTTAACTCAACTGCTATTTTCAGAAGAGGCTATATACAAATCTAATAGTCACTGTATATCAAAAAAACACTAATAAACATGCAAAGAATTAAGAGACAGAAATCCAAATATACTACTAAAGAATATCAGCAAAACATAGAAAGAAGAAAGGATCAGAGGAAAGCTTCAGAAGCAACCAGAAATCAAGTAATAACTGGCAAGAGATACTTAGCCATCAATAATTAATTTGAATATAAATGGACTAAACTCTCCAATCAAAAGACATAGGGTGTCAGAATGGATACAAAAATAAAACCCATTTATATGCTTTTTAAGAGATTCATTTTAGACCTAAAGACACCTGCAAATTGAAAGTGAGAAGATAGAAAAATATTTATCATGTAAATAGATGTTAAAAGAAAGCTGTTACCAATACTTGTACAAAATGGACTTTAAAACAAAGATTCAAACAAGTGACAACGCTACATAATAATCAAGGGAACAATCCAACAAGAAGATATAACAACTGAAAATATTTACACACTCAAGGTCAGAGCACCCAAATATATATAACAATAACAAACAGAAAAGGAACTAACTGAAAATCATACTAATAATAGTTTGAGACTTTAACACCCACTTACATCAATGGGTAGATTATCGAAACAGGAAATAAAAAAAGGCTTTGAACAACACACTGGACCAGATGGACTTAACATAAATTCAGAACATTACATCAAAAAACAGCAGAGTATGCATTTTGTCAAGTGCACATGGAACATGCTCCAGAATGTAACACATATTAGCCCAAAGAACAAGCCTCGAAAAATTCAAAGACTGAAGTCAAACCATGCATCTTTTCTCATCACAATGCTATGAAACCAGAGGTCAACAACGGGAAAAAATCTGGAAAGATCACAAATACATGGAGGTTTAACAGCGTGCTATGATTCAATGGCTGGATCAGCCAGGAAATCAAAACACAGAAACAATTCAAAATGAAAAAAAAAAAACAACAGCCCAAAATATTTGAGATGCAGCAAAAAGCAGTTTTAAGAGGGAAGTATGTAGCAATACAGGTCTATAACAAAAAGCAAAAAAAAAAAAAAAAAAAAAAAAAAAAAAAAAAAAAAAAAAAAAAAAAAAAAAAAAAAAAAAAAAAAAAAAAAAAAAAAAAAAAAAAAATCAAAAAACAAAAAAAAATACCTCTAACAAACAACCTATACCTTATACCTAAAGAAGCTGAAGAAGAGTAACAAATGAAGCCTAAAGCCAACAGAAGGAAAGAAAGATTGGGAGAGAAATAAATGTTACAGAAACTAAAAAATTAATAAACAAATCAATCAAACTAGGAGCTAGTTCTTTCAAAAATCATTACAATTGATAAACCTCTAGCCAGATTTATCCAAAAGAAAAAAGAACCAAATGAATAAAATCATCAATGAGGAGAGAAACAGCAACACAAAAGAAATGCAAACAATCTTAAATAATGAAGAACTATATGCCAACCAAGTGGACAACCTAGAAATAAGGGGTGAACTTCTAGAACCGTATCAACCACCAAAACTGAAAGAGGAAGAGTGACAGGGAGAACTCTACTATTGTTAGACCTTCCCCCCCCAATGCAAGTCACCAAGAGTAGAATACACAAAGACAAATGAAGTTGGTTAATGGGTTTATTTTAGTTCTACTGAAAGGTTCCTCCAGAGTAGCTGGAAGTCCTCGAATAGAGTCCTGCAGAGCAGGAACTCAGGGTTTTTAACGGTTTTGGCTAGGCAAAATGGGTCATCATGTAGTTAACCAATTACAATTTATAGCATTTCATTGTAACCAATTATATTGTAATATACAGATGTTAGTTTTGGTGGGAACCTATTATTTTAAAGTTCTTAGTCTTCTAAAATGACCAATCATAGTTAGACACCTAACTCTAGGTGTCTAGGGGCTAGGGGAGTTTAACCTCACCTTGGACTTTGCCTTGGCCAGGGCTTATTAAAAGGGTGAAGTTGGTTAAGAGAATCTTGAAAAACAAGTTAAACTTTTGGTCACAATGTTCATTAACGAGTTACATTCTTAGGGTCTTTCCAGAGCCCAGTTGCTCAACTTTTAATTATTTTCCAGAATGGGAGTGGGAGAGTGACACAATGGTTGGTATTTTAGGGTCCAGTTTGACCGGAGGGGGTAGGGTCTTACATTGTAAGATAGCTGACAGGACTAATAAGGTAATTCCAGTCCCTGCCCGGAAGACTCTCATTCTGAGTTTTCCTTCCCACTCCACTTGCTGCATGAACAGACTATATTGTTGCCTCTGCTCATCTTCAGGGCTCAGACCTCTGGAGAATGATCTCCTCTGAGCCACAGGTTTAAAATAAACCTCCTGCCTTCCAAGATCTCCAAGTGCCACTTGGTTCTTCTGCTGGGTGATTCAGACCAGATTCCGAAACAGAAGAAACAGAAAACTTGAAGAGACTTATAACTAGCAGAGAAATTTAATAATGAAACAACTCCCAACAACCTAAGTACAAGGTGAGATGGCTTCACAAATTCTACCAAACACTTAGAGAAGAGATTATACCTATTCTTCTCAAACTATTAAAAAACAGAAGAGGAAGGAAAATGTCCAAAATCATTCTATGAGGCCAGCAATACCCCGATACTAAAACCAAATAAAGACACCACTAAAAAAGAGAACTACAGGCCCATATCCCTAATGAATGCAGATGCAAAAATTCTCAACAAAACAGAATCCAAAAATACATTAATAAAAAACATTAACCATGGTCAAGCGGGATTTATTCCTGGGTGGCAAGGGTAGTTCAATATTTGCATATCAATCAAAGGGGATTCATAACATCAGTAAAAGAAAAGATAACAATATGATCATTTCAATAGACATAGAAAAACCATGTGATAAAGTACAATACCCATTCATAATACAAACTCCCAACAAAGTAGGTTCAGAGAGAATATACTTAAAAATAATAAAGGCCATCTATGGAAAACCCACAGCTAACATCATCCTTAATGTGGGAAACCTAAAAAGTTTTCCTCTAGTGGCAGAAATAAGACAAGGATGTCCACATCACTTTAATTCAACATAATATTGGACGTCCTAGCCGCAGTAATCAGACAACAAAATAAAATCTTCCAAATCAATAAGCAAAAAAGAAAATTGCACTATTTTCAGGTAACATGATATTATACATAGAAAACCCTAAGGACTCCACCAAAAAAAAATTGGTAAAACTGATACATAAATTCAGTAAAGTCATAGGTCACACAATCAAAGTACACAAATCTGTTGCATTTCTATATACCAATATCGAATCAGCAGAAAGAGAAATTAAAAATTAATCCTATTTATAATTTCACTGCAAATAATAAGTTACTAGGAATAAACCTGAAAAATGAGGTCAGAGACCTATACTCTGAGAAGTACAAAACACTGATAAAAGAAATTGAAGAGGAAACACACACAAAAATGGAAAAACATTCCAAGGTCATAAATGAAAGAATATTGTTATAATGTCTAAACTACCCACAGCAATCTGCACAGTTGATGGAATCCATAGCAAAATACCAATAGCATTTTTGACACAACTAAAACATAATCCTAAAATTTGTACAGAACCATGAAAGACCCTGAATAGCCAAAGCAATCTTAAACAAGAAAAACAAACTGGACACATAAACATTCTGAACTTCAAATTATACTACAAAGCTATAGCAATCAAAACAGTATGGTACTGGCACAAAAACAGACACACAGATCAATGGAACAAAGTAGAAAACATCAAAATAGAGCCATCGTTTTACGGTCAATCTTTGATGAAGCATATCCAATGGCAAAAAGACTGTCTCTTCAATAAAGGGTATTGGAAAAACTGCACCGCAGCATGCAGAAGAATTAAACTAGAGCACTTTCTTATACCACACACAAAAATAAATTCAAAATGGATCAAATACCTCAATGTGAGACCTAAAACCTTAACATTCCTACAAGCGAACATGGGCAGTGACTTCTTTCACAGTGGCCATGGCAACTTGTTTCTAGATATGCCCCCTGAGACAAGGGTTTACAAAAACAAAACAAACTATTAAAACTACAAAATAAAAAAAGGTTCTGCCTAAATCCTCTATCCAAAAAAGGGGTAGTATCCAAAATGTATCAAGAACTTCTAAAACTCAACATCCAAAGAGCAAATAATCCAGTTCAGAAAAGGGCAGAAGTCATGGACAGACATTTCTCCAAAGAAGACATCCAGATGACCAACAGACACATGAGAAGATGCTCATCATCACTCATCATCAGAGAAATGCAAATCAAAACTACCATGTGAAATTACCCGACATTGGTTAGAATGGCTAAAATCACATAAGAAACAACCAAATGTGGAAAAAGGGGAACCCTCCTTCATTGTTGGTGGGAATGAAAACTGTGCACAGCCACTATGGAAAACAGTATGGAGGTTCCTAAAAAAGTTAAAAATAGTCCAGCAATTGCAATACTAGATATTACCCAAAAAATGCAAAAGCACTAATTCAAAGGGTATATGAACCCTTTGTGAATAGAAACATTATTTATGATGGCCAAATTCTGGAAGAAGCCCCAGGGTCCACTGATTGATGAATGCATAAAGATGTGGTATGTACATACACACACACAGGATTATTATTCAGCCATAAAATGAATGAAAACCTGCCATTCATTTTGGATGGAGCTAGAGGATAAGGCTAACCGAAGAGATTAGGGAAAGACAAATATGATTTCACTCATATGTGGAATCTAAGAAACAAGAAAATAAGCAAAGGGGAAGAAAAGAGGCAAACCAAGAAACAGACTCTTAACTATAGAGAATGCATGATTACCAAAGAGAAGTGGGGAGAGGGGGAACGGGTGAAACAGGCGATATGGTTTAAAGAGGGCACTTGCCATGATGAGCACTGGGTGATGTAAGTGCTTAATCACTATACTGGACACCCGAAACTAGTAATACATTGTATGGTAACTAACCGAATTTAAATAAAAACTTCAAAAATGACCCCTCAAAACACCTTTACATTCCTTACTCCATCTTAGCACCTGCTTCTCAGAGGACCCAGCCAATACAACACCTTTTATCTTTGTTTCTTTTTTTAAGTTTTTTAATGTTTTTTATTTATTTTTGAGAGACAGAGACAGTGCAAGCCCGGGAGGGTCAGAGAGAGAGAGAGAGAGAGAGAGGGAGACACAGAACTGGAAGCAGGCTCCAGGCTCTGAGCTAGCTGTCAGCACAGAGCCCGATGCGGGGCTTGAACCCACGAACCGTGAGATCATGACCTGAGCCGAAGCTGGATGCTTAACCGACTGAGCCACCCAGGCGCCCCTATCTTTGTTTCTTAAAGACCTACATACCTCAACTCTTCCGTTTTATGTACATATGTATATTTATACATACATAGGCATGTATGTACTTCAGATGAGTATAAATTGGCATATTTCTGTGTACCTCCCTTTTAAATTTCTTATATTTATTCTTACACATATTTATTCCAAAATTACTTCCCTCACATAGGCAGTCATTCTTGTATGCTCTTGTATATTTAGTACGTATTTTTGTACTGTATTTAAAAGAATGAATGTTACTGTTTGAAGGAGGTGAATGTATTTAATACACTTTCAAGGCACAGGTCTCAGAGACAAAAGCATGGTCTTGCTATATTTACTAACAATTGCTTCTTCAGAGTTAACTAGGAAGAGGAACGTTGTTTGTTTTTCAGTTTGTCAAATGTTAGCTTTGCTTCTAAGGCCAGTCTGTTCCCTATATTGTTAAATCTGTATGGGCGTAGTCCTCCATTTTCACCCTTTCCATCTCATTTTAGATGTCTCTCTAGGAAAATACTGAACATGGTGTGCTCTAGCAGTAACACAGTACTCTGACCTACTGCAAACTATTTTCTGTTTAAAGATGGCTATTAATTGAATCAGATCTTGAGTTTCACTTTGAATGAAGACTTTGCCTTAAGTTCTGCATCATCTTTGTTAAAAGGAGAGACTGCTGATTTTTAGCTTTTATTATAACCATTTTTTCTGTCAAAATGTCCTTTAATACAGACTGTTTTTAATCTCTTTAAATTAATGAATCTCATTAAATGGCTCTTAAGTAAATCATTTTGATAATGGTTGACAGATTTTTTTGTCCCCCAGATGGATAGTTTAAGATACTTTCTTTTTTCAAAAATAAGAAAAAAAAGCCATTCCCAAACCACATTATTTTGTGTCTCCCAGATGAATACTCCCCAGTGCTGGTTTTCTGGTCTGTGACCAAAGGAGGATTTAGTTGTTGAGAAAAAAAAATGACTTAGATACACATCAAAGAGCAAGACCTCAGGGACAGAGAGGTTTGGAAATTCTTATATTTTTGGTCTGTTACACTCTTTTGTCAACTTTGTTTCTAGCCTTGTACCTTTGATTACTGTCTTTTATGCAGTGACCAGCTGTCTTTGTTAAACTATAATTTAACTACAGATAACACTCAAAATGTACTCCGAGAAGTCTTTGGTTCTGACCCATGACTTCATTTAGTGCTGAAGATGTAACATTTTTCGTATGATCTACTTTTTACTTGTACCTTTTCATCTACTTAGAGTACGTTTTATTAGAAGTCTAAGAACACATTATATTACGTCATTATCACCACTCAGAACTAGAGGTGGGAAGGGGGATCAGCCAGGGAATTGCGTTATTTTGCTTCATGTTTTCAAACAATAGTTTTGAACAGAATGTTCCATTTTTGAATGGCATAGCCTTCAACTGGTCTCCACTCTCTTCCAATCAGCTCCACTCCTTAGAAAATATGTGTGCATTTCACACAGCATAACCACAGCAGGTGAACCCACTTATCAACAAACACCCAGAGAGAGATGGGCACACTTGGGCACTGTGGCTCTGCTCAGGGCAGGAGATATCAGAAGGGGAAGAAATGGAAACCAGTGTTCTAAAGGAAGCCAGGAAAAGAAGGTAACAAGCAGTAGTAAAAGGGAAACAGTGGAAGAAGGTCTTCACATTCCATGTAGATAAGTTCTGCATGTTTCTTTCATCATAGTTTCCCTAGGACGCAGCAGGCACTATAAATCTTATTTGTCAGAATGGAATAAAGACTCAAAGAATGAGTCAGAAATAGGACAAAATATTTAGAGACCAAAGTAGGATGATATTCCTATTGGGGTATGGCATGTGGAGGGAGGGAGAAAGGGAGACTGTTTTATACTAAAGTTCAGGTTAGTGATACTCAGAATTTAGTAATTAGGCAGCCATTTAGTATCTTCTAGCTTTTCTAAGAGGAAATAATAGTAATACATGTACTAGTTACCCCAGACCCTTCATACCACAGAACGCAGAGAAGTTCACTACCCGGCTCATTATAAAGCCATGATACATGAGACCAAACTTCCATTCCTTCTTATCTTAACAAAACTGCCCATGACCGTGTTCTGGATCTTCAACTCAACAACTATTGCAACTTGACTTCATTTATAGTCTTATAAATTAAAAAAGAAAAAGAGGTGGGGGAAAAAAGCTTAGGAAAAGACAAAGAAAGATGTGGCCCTGCTTGCTTGTAACTTGCCCAATAAGGTATGTTGGTCAAGTTGTTGTGATTTGTATTTCTTAGCACTGGAATGGAAGTGGCCACCATGACTAGGTTGGAGCAGGAAATGCCAGCTGCAGAGGGACAGCTCTAACACAGTGTGGTGGGCTAAGTAGATCACTGGCCTGAGACTCATGATGGTTTTGAATGGGTAACGAAAGCCCAGTGAATGGGTTTTCAAAGCCCAGTGGGGATCAGCAAATCTTTGAAGATGATAACAAATATATATGAGTAGAATCAAGACAAAAGGAGGCACTTGTATTATATTCAGACAGGGGAATATATTTTAAAGTCGTGTAGTTGAGGTGATGTAAATATAGTTAATTGAGTCAATACAGGGAACTCCCCAGTTGCCTACAGCATCTTGAGCAAAAAGATTTACAATTTTTCAACACCAGTCTTAATCCATTAATTCTGCATTCCCTAAGGGAAAAAATGCAATAACTAGGTGAAGCTTCAGTTTCTTTATTCATAGGACTTTCAAATCATAACCCTTTCCCAAAAGGTGTTCAAGGAAGAACTGGCCATATTCTAAATGCGACAATGCTATTTGTAGAAAGGGAAAAATAAAAGGCAAATCTCTTATCTGCCCTTGGAGTTTTCACAGTATAAACCGACCTCCATTTCAACTGTTTTCCTTTTACCCCAGGTGATAGATTATCAGGAGGCTGTTTAAAAACTCAAAACTTTTAAATAATATATTCATGAGACTTCCAGCAACAAAACTCAAAAGTTAAAGAGGAAACTGCGTGTAGAAAAGACACTCATGGTGTGGAATGTGGAGAGCAACCTCTAAAAATGCCATGTCACACAAGGGCTTATCGTCTATGGAACTTGGGCTCTGGAAGTCTGTCTTCACTTGGGATACAGTGCTGCACACACACTTCCTCCAGGCCAGGTACTAGCAACATCCCCTATAAAGGGAAGGTGAAACATTTGGCCAAGTGAATTTAAAAAAAAAAATACTTTAAAAAACATGAGTTTCAATTTTTAAATAAATACATTTTCCAAATACTTAAGTTATGAATATTAAACTATTTTATTATTGTTTGAACTATTTTTCAGTTCTCCCTATATATTATTTACTTCACCTGCCAAAAACCTTTCTGCAAAGGTCTCTGGAATAAATTTTAATCATTTAGATCAAGGGTCAGCAGAGTACGATCCAAGTCCGTCCGAATCCACCCTCTGACTGTTTTTGTACTGCCTGAGAGCTAAGAATGCTTTACATTTTAAATATTTGCATTTTAAAGGTTATAAAAATGCTTGTGTGATATCCTCCAATATACTAGCTGGCCCTTCACAGAAAAATAAAACTGCCAACTCTTGTTCTAGATCATTATCTTTCATATATATATATATGTGTGTGTGTCTGTGTGTGTGTATATATATATATACACACACACACATATATATACATATACATATATATACATATATATATACATATATATATGTATGTTCAGATACTATAGACTCAGATAAACCCAAGGACACAGCAAGGCAAAATTATGTTGCAGTTTGTCTCCCTTTGTTGGCCCTGAATTATTGTTATTCTTACTTCTGAGATGACTACTTCATCTGGGGTATCGACCCATTGTAATTGAAATGATACATAATTAAAACAATAAACTATCTGGCAATAAATGGATTAATATGAAGCCATAGATATATAGAACATTTGAGCTATAAACTGTCAGGTAATTTCAGATCCTCTGTTTCAAGTTCTGGTATTAAATAAAACCTCCCTTCTAACCCATACCTTCCTCCAAATTGAATGAGGAAGCATAGTTTCTGGGCAAAAGAGGAGGTTTTCCTTTAATAAATCATGCAACTTATGACCAAAACTGCTAATTTATTTGCCTACAACTAATAGTTTACATCATAGCCAGGCTTGGCCTGGAATCCAGACACACCCGTGCTCAAGGCAATCCCTAGAATGGTATTAAGCAATATACACCCCGTTCCTGTTATGTGTCCCACGTCCCATCCATGCATGCCTACTGGCTAGAGACAATACCAAGGGATCACCACTCATATATTCATGGGCGGTGGCTCTGGTGCTAGAGTTCAGGGTGATTTTATTTGCTTCTTTCTACTTTGTAATGTTGTTTTGTTGTTTGCACTGTTTATAATGACCATCTTTTGATGGATCTCTATTGAGAAATGAGTTACCAAGGAACAACTTTCAAACACAAATTGCTGTGAATTACCTAAGAGCAAGGCATGAAGCACACTGGGAGGAAGACATAAAAGAGGTAGATACAGAAGAAAAAATGCGCAGTACTTGAGCTGGGAGCCCAGCACATGATACACAGACCACCACGTAGTCTCACTAATTCTTAATCCTAGAATACATTTCCATTTAGGTCTACCTCTATAGATTTATTTCTCTGTGAGCACACAGGCATATGTTCTCCTTAATTAAGCATGGCTTTGGTATAGGAACACCATCACAGTAATCAAATTTGATTTCTTTTTTAGTTAAAACTCCTGCACTGATCAAACGAGTTAAAAAAGATGGGCACAGTGAAGCTGAGCACAGGGTAAGTTTAAGAATCAGACTGGTAGAGGATGGATTTACACTGCTGCTTACTGACTTTGTGACATCTTGTCAGGCCATTAATATTTCTGAGCCTCAGTTTCCTCACCTATGAAGGGAAAATAACACACACGTGAAGTTTCCTCATGAGGGTTAAATGTACAAGTGTCCACCTAGGAGGGCTCCTGTGGGGATTCAGTGAGATGTCCACTGTGAATAAGTCTGTGGTACAGGTCACTGTTTCTCCATTTGTGGCGGGGGAGGTGGGGGGGGGAGAGAGAGAGAGAGAGAGAGAGAGAGAGAGAGAGAGAGCGAGCGAGCGAGAGAGCGAGAGAGCGAGAGCACACAAAGCCAGCATCATTACACCACACAGTAACAGCATTGTTACACAGACCTGACTGCTCTTGCTCCAACATTTTCCAAAAGGCAGCACAGATGTGCGGTTGAGAACACAGCTCTTAAAGTCACAACCCTACTTGACTGGCAAGAATTTTAGTACCTTAGAGTTTCATCTATAAAATGAGGCCAATACTATATACTTCATGTGGTCATTATGAGATATAAATCAAATCATGCTTGAAATTTAGTTAAAATACGTTAGGCATTTCTCTTTTGACATCAGCAAGTAAGTATGAAGGCCTTGGCACTGAGTAGGCTCTAGGTATGAACCATACTTTACTTTTCATAGTGTCTCCAGTTCTTGGTGTGTGTATATATATATATATATATATATATATATATATATATATAGGCCTGATGATTAGTAGACATTCAATAAATAGTCGAGTGAAAAACCTGAGTGCATGAAAACGGGTCCCCTCTGCTGACATTTTCTTCAATATTAATATTACACTCTAATTAGCTCTAATCTTTTTTTCTCAGTTGTCACATTGTAAGTCATGTTCAGAATCCCATCCCCAATTATTCTGCCCCCCAAGCCTTCCTGTCACAGTGGACAAGGTTAAGGGGATACTTTGGTGGTTTGGAGCATAGTTATCTAGGGTCCAACAGCTTGGGGATCATGCCCAGATCTACCACTTACTAGTCGCAGGACCCTGAATGATTCCCTAACCCTTCGGGTAGCAACGAGTGTACTAACTGCTTCAGAGGCATATTGGAAAGATTACACCGATTTTATTAAAGTACTTAGCATTGGGCCAAGGATATCTAAGTGCTCAATAAATGTTAGCTATTTTTCTTATCCTTTTTATTATTATGTAGGTCACACTGACTATCACAGAGGACTTGTACAGTAGGCCCCATGCCCCACATCTGTGCAAAGGAAAATAGTTGTTGGTTTTTTATATTTTTTAAGAGGGAGAGAGTATACGAGCAGGGAAGGGAAGAGAGGGAAACACAGAATCCGAAGTGGGCTCTAGGCTCTGAGCTGTCAGCACAGAGTCTGATGCGGGGCTCGAACTCACGGACCACGAGATTGTGACCTGAAATGAAGTTGAAGGCTTAACTGACTGAGCCACCCAGGTGCCCCAGAAGATACAGATCTTACTACCTAACTAATCTAGCTAAGGATTTCTGTCTTAGTGATGAAAATTGCATCATTCACAGGCACTACCAGAACCTGTGTGGTGGCAGGAATTTGGAATAAGCTGTCTGCTTGTAAAAGGGTATTGGAAGCTCAAACAGGAAAGGACAACTGTACAGTATGTCATTTAACCTAAAAAGACACACTTTTTATTCAGATAGTGACACATGTTGGCCTAAGAACATTTTAGAAATGCAGATCAAAAGTAAAGTCTACATGATTTTGAATCTACCACTTAGAGATAACCTTCTGGGTATATATCCTTCAGATTATTTTCAGTACACTAGCCTCCCTCACTGAAATTCTGAGTTCCTCTCTTTCCTCATCTGCTAAACAGAAGCCAAAGTATAGTGTTTCGTCAGTTCTTCACAGCTTTAAAATCCTATGATTTTATACTTCAACTGATTTTGCTTTCATATTTTAGCTCCCTTAATGGAAAGAAAATTGTATCCACACAGAAATAGAGGCAGATTTCCATGGACAGTTCAATTCCTCCTGCACAGGGATGACATTAAGCCAGCAAAAGTGTTTCTTTGTACCTTCCGTACCATCCCATCCATTCCTCATTAGCCAGACAGACTTCATTTTAGTGACTACGGAACGTGCAGCGGGATCACCTGCCCCTGGCCACACTTATGATGATTAGAGTGGGGACTGAGGGGCAGGGGCAGCGGGGGTAGAAAGCTGGCTTAGGAAGGTTATGACATGTCTGAGCATTAAAGTGAATTTGTAGAATATGAAATTGGTGACCCGCTCGGGAACCTTGAAAAGCTATAGGTCCAGACACTAGTAGCTAATAGATATGATAAGAAAGCAGAGGCAGTGGTCCCCCAGTCACCTCCACTTTAAATGTTCAGTCCTTCTAGTTCAGTTTTTTTTTTCTCCTGCCTCCTGACTACTGCACTGACAGAAAGATTAGAAAGTTACATAATTGCATTAGGATAACAAGGCAGTTCAGGGAAAGGCTGATACCCTGGCAGTATTTTTAGAATAATTTGGAGGAGCTGCCATTACCATCTTGTTGAGAGCTGTCTTCATTTGTCAGAAGGGACAGAGAGAATTGAGTCTATCATCTGTTTTTTTTTTTTTTTCAGATTACTGGGTATTTGAACAATGGGTAGGAAGAAATAACAAGAAGATCAAGTGGCTTGGAAAATAAGGACATTGCAAACACCTTTACAATGACTTTGAGAATCTTCTCGTTTTGTCGAGCACAATATTAGCCTTAGTTCACTCGAAGCCTTCACTTCTTCTGTTCCAAATTTCACCTGACGCCCTCCCCTTCCCATTTTTTTCTTTCTCCCCTCTTCATCACACATGCGCACACACAGACATGGACAGAGACGAAATCACATGGAGACACACAGACACACACCCACACTCCCTAAACTCAGGAAAGATGTATTTTCTTTGAAGAAACTCTGCATGTATTCTCATGTCTACACAACACACTCAGAACAAGTTCTTCCAAATGATTTATAATTTTCCATTCCTCTCAGCCTTCATTTCACCACCGATAAAATCAGGATAAAAATGCCATCCTACCAGGATTTGTTGTGACTATTTTTGAAATACTTAAAACCTCCTGAATTAAAAGTGATAAGGAATCCACATCTTAGGGTGAATGGATTTGTTTCACAGCATGAATGGACAGGGATGGGGCGCTTTAATGGAAGGTATAATAAGGGTTTAGATACTGTCAAGAGTCTCTTTTTTCTCTGTCTTTCCACATGTACTTCATGTATCCAAGTCTCTACAGTGAGTGAGGGCTATTCCTGGAAAATAACATGCAAGGTCATATAATCCAATAGCAACTCACTATAGATTTCAATAAGGTTTCCATAAAATAAAAGCAAGCATTGACAAATTCTCCTGAGTGATCATCCCCTGCCCTTTTCAGGGTCTGCTCTAATCCCTAAGGTCACATTCACTAGGAAACTGTTAGCACCTCCTGCTACTCACCACCTCTTTCTCTGACCCACTGAAAAAGAAATACAATAAAAGGTAGAAAGAACTAAGTGGACAATTTTATTCATTGGGAAGTATATGCAAATTCTCACAGAAAAAGCGATGAGGGAGAGAATAATGGAGTATCCTCGGTCATTTCCTCCCTGAGAAGCAAGCACAGGGGAGCTGAAGTTTTAAGGTGTCTTTGATCCTAGAGCAACCTGATATGGTCGGTAAGTGAGGGAAAAATTCCTAGTGGCCAAAACCAGAAGAGAAGAGAAAAATAAACTCATGAGCAGAATGCTAAACAAGGGAATATCAAGGACTGAAGAAAGAGAAACAGACTCACCAGAAAATTAGAGAAAAGTTTTTTTTTCCTTGGTTCTAAATATACATCTCCTTCCTCCAAATGCATACATTCTTACAAATTTTTTAGAATGATTAAAGTAAATCTTTGTACTAATTCTCATGTTTTAGATGTTAGGATTTAAAATATGTGTACTCATAGTTTTTAGATATCAAGATTTTGTTTTTCCATGCCGTCATCCAAGACTGACAACGGAAAGCCAGAGTTATACCCAGGTTGTAGATGTTTCATCTGCTCTATATATAATGACATTCTTGAAAGCAGGGTATTTTTCTGACTTAGTATTTTTTTTAATGTTTATTTATTTTGAGAGAGACAGACAGACACTCCCAAACAAGCTCCACACTATCAGCACAGAGCCTGACATGGGGCTCGAACTCATGAACTATGAGATCATGACATGAATGCTTAGTAGACTGAGCCACCCAGGTGCCCCTTCCTGACTCTGTATTACATATTTGTTCTATAGGGTTAACACAGGACCTACAAATAGGTTTTTGATGATCATTTTAAGAAATAAGAAGGGAACAGAGAAGAAGAAATGCAAAATGGCAAATGAGAAGGGAAGTCAAGAATAAACAAGGAGAGAAGGAAAGAAGGGGCAAAACTGTATCTTCTGTTTCTTCCTGGAGCCCAATGCAGGCAGAATTCATGCACTGCTCGCAGCATTGGCATGTCGCCCTTGCTCCAGGTGAAACATACCATTTTTCCGCATTTACAAAAGAAAACCAAGCCTGTTACATGTTTCATTTTCAGTTTCTTTTCAATGATGCTAACTATCCCATTAATTCTATTTTTTACTTGAAAGTTTGGCTCCTTAATCACACAGCTGTTTCGCACCAACGCCGCAGTGATTTCACTCACACGTCCTTGCTATCTCTCTTGCTGGGGTCACATTCCTGCTAGAGGCTCTTTTGGCAACTGGGGAGTAGAGCCAGTTTCCAAGTGGAATCTGTTTCTAGGCCAAGTTTTCAGACGAGTACATATATTTCTGGCTAAGTACCATCTTTAAAAATATCTATTTTTTTTTAAATCTTGACTCCCAAAACAGGACCCAGAAATGAAAGGAGATTCAAAATTTTATGGAATAATGGTTGACTTGTTGACTGACTTAAAGAGATCAGGTTTGATTCCCATAGGTTCTAGTCCTGGCTAATCATTTGATTTCAGCATTTATGAAACAGACCTCATTCCTTTGATTTTCCACTTCCTTTATACTTTTAGTACTTCATATAGTGCCTGGTACATAGTAGGCCCTCAGTAATTGCTGAGTGAATGAAAAACATGCATGAATGAAAATCTCTCTTTCCTACCTTACTGATTTTTGTGACAATAAAGAGATGTAGCTCTGGTTTGACTTCAAAACTCAAATTAATTTTAAAAGGTGGGCAGGAGAAGTTATTTCTATAACTCATACACTCTCAACTTTAAAAGAAGTAATTGTGCATATCTTGTGCAGGCAATTTGCTTGCCCTTTATCCTAAGAAGTTAGAGCTGAAAGAGAATGAAAAGATACTTGGTTCAACCTTTTTTCTTTTACAAATGAGAAAACTGGGGTCTAGCAACGGAAATAGTCTAGCTCAAAGCTAAACCGTGTGTGTATATATAGCTATATATCAAAGCATATAGTTGGTTACTAACCAAGTTGATTAGCTTAATTTAATGAAGGTTTTGTAAAACACTCATTTTTCCCACTGGAAGCAAATTTATTCTTTTTGTGGATTTTTTAAATATCAGCATCAGACTAGACTCCTCCAACATCTGACTCCTTATGGATGGGAAGTGGTCTGCAGAGGAGTGAGCGGACAGAGTCCCAAAGTCCTTCCGTCACTTTGCTAAGCTATGTGTGGACTTCTTCCCCCGGCGGTAGGTCTGCTCACTTTGCCTTAAGTGAACGGTGAGTAAATTTCCCTTTTCTGTGGAACAAGTCCAGGCAGGAAATGTTTGCTGAGGGAAGGAGTAAGAAAGATCACGGAAAGCTGAGTGTCTGCTGTGGTCTGTGAGCCGTGTGAGAGCCTACAGCCAACACAGTAAGACCCATCCACGTGTCCGCGAGAGCTCAGGGTCTCAGGCGGCAAACTGACACATACACAGGAAAGGTAACTAAGACTGTGTGACCAGAGGTTTGGCAAAATCGCAGAAGTGATACCCTGGGAACACAGCGAGGGATTCTCCCCTTCATAGGAGTTGAGGGTTGAACAGTAAAAGGAGGCAATTCCTGAGGGTCTAATGCACAACTGAATGCCCACTAAGCAAGGCAACAGAGCAAGGCTCAGAGGGAAAAAAAGAACACAACTATGTCACTTCTAATGAAATCTTCTGCTACCACATCTGGCCTCTTAGAGCTCTGCTCTCCAGTTGAAATTTCTTACAGAACTTACGATACTCTTCTACGGTACAAGAGGTTGTGAGATTCCTTAGAATTGCAGGTCTGGCATAGGGAAGAGAGAGAAAGAAGAAGAGATATATAAAGATCCCAATGGTCTGATGCTCAAATGAGCACTCTGACAGCATCATACTTGAAAAAAAAACCTTAATCATTCTCAATCTTCCATCTGATGGGAATCGTAGTCCATGATGTGATGCCAGCTCTCACAGAAATATGCAAAGGCTTCTTATAAGCCAGGATATGAAATGTCAAGGGAAGAGGGCTTTACTGGATAGATTTAAACACGTGTATGGGTTTTATTTATTTTTGTCCGACTTCATCTGAGATGTTTGGATGCCTGTATTTGACTCGAATCCTCTTCTCTTATCCTTTAATACACATTGATTAGCATGTCTACTGTGTGCCAAGCCTCCATCTTGGTCTTGTTTAGGAAGGTTGATAGCCTCTATTCCTCAGATGCTCGATGTAGAGTAGAAATAAGACAAGTTACTCCAACACTATTATAGAAAAGTCTATTAAGACTAGATAGGGTGATTATGAAGGTATTTATATAGGTCTCAGTGGGCAAATGAGAGATTATATAGGAAGAATAATCGTAGGCAAAGATTTGTGGTATGAAATGACTTGCATATTTGGAAAAGCATGTAAGTGGAATGGAGGGAAGAATTAGGTAAAAAGAAGGGGAATTAAGTTGGAGAAATATGGTAAATAGTGCTTTATGTGTTGAGAAAAATACCTCCACTAGGGGCGCCTGGGTGGATCAGTTGGTTAAGCATCCGACTTTGGCTCAGGTCATGATCTCATAGTTTTTGAGTTCTAGCCATCTATCAGGCTGTCTGTCAGCACGGAGCCAGAGCTAACTTTGGATCCCCTGACCCCCTATTTCTCTGCCCCTCCCGCACTCATGCATGAGTGTGTGTGTGTGTGTGTGTGTGTGTGTGTGTGTGTGTGTTGTATATGCTTTCTCTAAAGTAAACATTAAAAAAAAGAATACCTCCACTTAATGGAGACAACAATGCGAGGCATCAATATGCCATAAATTTTCAAGTTTACTTTGCTTTACTCTGTTCTTTTGTTAGATGCTAGGATATGTATTTTTAATTTTGTTCTTTTTCCTACATTTTAAATACTTTATAATTTTCTTAAGAGAACTTGTGTCCGGTCTATATATTATAAAAAATACCTATTTACAGATGATAGATTAGATGCCAGTGAAGGCTTCTGAGGGCCACGTATGTGAGGAATGTTAGAGAAATGGTACAGAGAAACTAGTCAGATATAGTTCCCTACTTTAAATACTAAAAAACTAGGGTCTCTTCAAGTAAACAAGTTATTGTTGATAAAAAATGATGAACCAAAAACTAGGGTCTCTTCAAGTAAACAAGTTATTAATAGAAAATGATGAGCCATTTTGGGGAGACGAAATGCATGCATATGCTTGCTGAGAATACAGCCTTCATCAAAAAACTGCCCCCAGCTGATATGCATATTTTTTGTGCCCAAGTCAAAAGATGGAAGTAATTCAGCAAATCCACACAGGAGCCATATCTAAATGACAAGTGTCTGATTCTAAAGCTTAAGTGCAGTTATTATGCAAAAATGACCTTTATGCTTTCAAATATGGTCATTCTATACAAATGACACTCCTATCCAGATTTAGTTATAAGTAAATATTTTCTAATGTAAACCCAAGCCCAAAATCAAACCAAGATATCCGATCTATATTAAACTGCTCTATTGTTCTTTTTTTTTTTTTAAGCAATTCTGCCTATTTCAAATAACCTTTTCTTTTTCCTCAATTTTGAACAGAGATAACACCCTTGTTACGTCTGACTGAACTCTAACTCTCCAATTGTTCTACTGCCTCTGAATTTAAGTGTTTCAGAGGAGAAGTCTGAGGCCAGCAATAGTTTTCTTACTAATTCTGCCTCAAAAAAGCAGGATATTGTCTTATCTGTAGTAAATACTGAAAGGATTTCTCTAGGAATGTGTTTATTCTTTTAAATTAATTGGTTCATTGCTTTAAATCTGCCTGTCTGTTTTTTGTCCAGATTTGGAAATATAATTTGAATTATTTGTACCAGCATTTTCCCCCAACACTTAAGTGGTTTCATTTCACCATTAGGGATGTTAATTGTAGGTTTCCCTAATGCACTTTATCAAACCGAATGTTTCTTTTCACCAAACCACTGAGGATTATCATCAATGGATGCTGAACTTTTTCTGCCATCTATTGAGAGATTATGACTTTTTCTTCTTCATATAGCTGCATTTTGTCACTTTTTTTTTCTAACGTAGAACCATTCCTGTAATTTTTAAAATATATTCCTAAATTTGACTGATTTTTTACAATTATTACATTTATGTTCTTGAAATATTTTGGGGTTTTTTTCTTTTTCTTTTAATGATCTTTTAAAATTTTAGCACCTGGGTTGTTTTGCTGTTCTCGTGTAAAAAAAAAAAAAAAAAAAAAAGGTTGGGATGAGTCCCCTTCTGTATTTTCTAAAGAAACACTGGGTAGGGGCTGCTGTTATTTCTTCCTTAAATCTCTGATTGGATGAATTCACTTATTTAGCCACCCATGTTTTCATTCTTCCTAAGAATGTTCTTAGATACAAATATAATTCCTTTAAAAGAAACACATCTTTCCAGATTTCCTGTAGTTAGGAATTTTGGTTAATAAAACACATTCTCTACTTTGAACCAGCCTATACTAAACTTGAGGAATATTTGGGAAATAATCCTTTCCTAAAATAACTCCTAATTGTCCAGGAAAAAGGGAGAATTCTTTGAGAGAAACATTGTTTTTCAGATGATTCTAAAGTAAAACATGACAACCCCAACTACATGGTCTAGCACAAAGCCAATGATGGTCTTGCTTTATTTTGGCACCCCTACATCATTCCCAGAATGCTATATTTGTTTCAGGGTGCCCTACATTAAGACAAACATCTACAAAGTTGGCATCATGAATATTCAAATCTCTTAATGAAAGCAAAGCAGGAAAAGTCAATCAGTGGCAAAGCCAACACTGCAGATGAAGTCAACAGTACTGGAGACACCTGGTGCATAACCAGTCTTAAAAGGACAGTCTAGCTGATTATTCCCAATTTCATCAAGATAAGCAAGAAATTGGGTTATCCAAAAATTTTGGCATGGGGAGGGGGACTGTAATGTAGACCCTGTCTTTGAGCAACCCATCAGAGGAATATGAAAGGCATATAAAAATGTACTTTAGGAGAACTAACAATAACTAAGATTTCTATTTCAGAAGGGATGATCTCAAGTGAGTATAATATCTGGATTCAAATAGTTACAAGACCATAAAGTAGGAGGAGGAGCAAATATTCTGTATTGGACATCAGCAGATGAGCAGAATACTAGAAATGATAATAAGCACATTATCTACTAACTTTATGATTGAGAAAAGTGAAACAATATTTCTGTCATTTACCCCAGGTTACAGTTTCTAGACAATAGAGTTGAGATTTAGCTAGTGGTGTGCTGGTGATACCTCCAAAAGACTCCCAAGAACTAACTATGTACATCTCTCCACAATCCTATACCTGGCAAGGTCCTGCTGATAGCCTGAAATTAAACATGAGGGAAGTATTTACACCACAAATGTTGCCAGATGCAACAAGTCAACTCCTCCCATACAGCTTTAACTCAGTTAAGGTTGTTCATCATGTACCTATCCAGCATCGATTTAATCTACAGAGCCACTCTAAGGTTTGTGCTCTTAACTACTATCTTACGTAGAAATTCCAACCACCCCACGTTAAGGGAAACTTTTTTTTTTTTTTAACAGTCAACTTCTATTCTCAAAGTAGAGGATGTCTTAGCCATCCCTGACACTGGGATAATCAGAGTAGGCAATGACAATTTAGGGTCAAATCAAGAAAATATTCAAATATCAGGTTGGAATTCCAATGGTTGTCATTCTTCATTCTACAGGGGTATACCTTTCCTCATGCACTTTTGAGATATTAAGAGTCTACCACGAATGGCCTAAATGTCAACATTAATTTAGATTAGAATAACCTAAGTTGAATAAAATTTTAGTTGGTTAAAAGTTTGAGCCAATGTTAAGCCTAATTGCACAAACATTATTAAAAACTACATTTTAGAAAGTCGAGAAACAACTCTAAAATCTTTGAAGTCTCAACTCGGAAAGCTGACTCATAAACCAAATTAAACATTTCCTAAAAATGCCATCCAAAGTCTAGAAGGGTCATTTTATTTTTGGGGTGTGTATTTCAGAACAGCATGACATTTTCTTAGAGTCTTGTTTTATGTTGTAAAATATTGCACTAAAATTGAAGTTAAGGTTAACAGATTTTAGAGCTCATTCTTTTAAAAAGGAATATATGTCAATTTTGGCCTTTTATGCAAAATGAAAGCCCTAGAGTACAGAGATAATGTTGTTTAATAAAGGCTAATTTAAATTCATCATGTGTTCAATGCATTCGCACAGGAGGGGGTTTAGGGTAAAGGAAAATTTAACAAAAAGTTCCTCTAATCATAATGTAATGAATAACTAGTATTTTTTTTTGAAAATGAGGGAGCATTAGGGTGAACTACAAAATGTTCTTTGATTACTATTGTTTCATACGGATAAAATTCTGGTTTTGGTCAGTGGGTGAACTGAGGTCACATTTTAACAACACTCCCTTTTGATGCACACCACCAGTGATAAATGCACTTCAACCTTGCTCTTTCCTACTTGAAATATCTCCAGGTTAGTACATTGAACGTCATTTCACTGCTGACCTTGGCCATTCTGATTTGCAGGCAACTAACTCCAGTCATTAGCAGCCTCCTCACAAATCTGCTTTCTCCTTGTGTTTTCTAAGGATAAGTGTGCCTCTATTCATTATGTCACTTGTCATTTATTTTCTTGCACTGAATATACTGTAAGAATCATGTTTGACAGGATCATGGATGAATTTTGTCACTTAAAAACTAGCTTCTGATTATCTGCAAACTTTCCAAAAGATCTTCTTTGGAATTTCTTTTTAAATTTTTACATGCTGTAAACAAGTTTGGTGCTGAAAATGATGGTTTTTTTTCTTTTCC
This sequence comes from Suricata suricatta, assembly GCF_006229205.1. NCBI lineage: Eukaryota > Metazoa > Chordata > Mammalia > Carnivora > Herpestidae > Suricata > Suricata suricatta. The sequence goes on from NC_043715.1 coordinate 23,409,138, forward strand.
TCAATATGGGACAAACGAAGAGAAGTAGAAGATGCATATGAAGAAGGGAAGGGAAAAAAAAGGAGCATATAAGATAAATAAACTTATTACTTATTTGCTAGGTACTATGCTAACTGATATAATGTATGATTTCCATTTTTACCTACTTGGCAACTTATTTTTCTCTGTTCCCCCAGATTTTTTGTGTATAGGTTACACCTCAATCAATTCTAACTAGTTAATGTATATAGTCTGGTAAATTTGGACATATGTGTAAACCTATTTATCATCATCAAAATGGTGGTCATAAATATATTTATCATCTCCAAAAGTTTTCCTGTATCCCTTCTTTTAAAAGGGGAGGGGTTATAAGAACACTTAACTCTATTCTTTCAACAAATTTCTAAGGTCACTATAACTTACTATTCAATATAGGCACTTTGTTATACAGCAAATCTCTGGATCTCACTCATCTTGTAAAAATTTATACCTATACTCTCTATCATCTTCCTAGTAACCACCAGTGTATTTTTTTACTGTCTACTTCTGTATGTTTAACAGTTGTTGATGGCCCCCCACAAAAAGGAATTATTCATAATCATTCATCCCTCTATGAGTGACTTACTTATTTCACTTTTCATAATGTCTTACAGGTTCACCCATGTGGTCACAAATGGTAGCATTTCCTTATTTTTTAAGACTGAATATCCTCATGGTGCCTGGGTGCCTCAGTGGGTTGAACATCCAACCTCAGCTCAGGTCATGAACTTGTAGTCCCAGAGTTCGAGCCCAGCTTTGGGCTCTGTGCTGACAGCTTAGAGCCAGGAGTCTGCTTCAGATTCTGTGTCCCCTAGTCTGTCTCTCAAAAATAAACTTAAAAAAAATTTTTAAACGACTGAATATACCTCTATACACATACACAGAATTATACATGTGTGTATGAATATATATATATATATATATATATATATATATATATATATATATATATTACCTTGTCTTTATTCATCTCTTGATAGACATTTGGGTTGTTTTCCCATCCTGGCTTTTTTTGATTAAAGCTTCAATGAACATGGGATGCAGATGTGTCTGAGGATCTGATTCCAATTCCTTTGGGTGTATAGCCACAAGTGGGACAGGTGGATCATATACTAGTTCTATTTTCACGTTTTGGGTGCACTTCCACATTATTTCCCCTAACAACTTTACCATTTTACATTGTCACCAAAAGCGTAGAAGGGTTCCTGTTCTTGATCAACTACATGTTTTTCTTTTCCCATGACGTTTAGCAATGTTCAGTGTCTTTTCACAATCTGCTGGCCATTTGCAGGTTTTCTTTGGAGAAATATCTGCTCTCAGAAACTTGGCATGTGCCTATTGTTGCAGCCATTTGTGGGATAACAGCAGTGAGATTCAATGGAGCCAAGGGACTTGCCAGTGTTACACAAATGGTCAACACTGTTTATTAAAAAGTAATCATTCAGCAACACTTCACAGTTGCATGTGCTAAAATTGAAATTTCTATCTTTAGTTTTGAAAAAGTTTAAACTTTCACAATTGATTTGTAAAGAAAATCATTTGATAAAGTTGCCTTTTAAAGAACGTTAATAATGTGCACACGCTGCCCACTTTCATCTCCCATCAAAACAAACAAAACCTAAGCCTGTTTTAGAGTAAATCCAAATGTCATTTTCAATTTGCAGTCTTAAATTTCAAGTGGGCTTCCACGTATATTTGCTATATATAAAGTATGAAACATATCACCGTAGCCATCTACATTATTAATATAAAGAGCACATGGGGAAAAATTCAATTAAGCCAGAAATATACTTATTACCCAGAAAACTGTCAAAAAATATCCTCAGGCCTGATAGTTACAAGAGAACAGCCCTACTTCCATGGCCCAGAATAAGTCTTTATCTCTTCTTTCCTTGAAGGTGATCCTCACAGAATTTTTCCTTCTAGTATTTATACTTGATAGCTTTATCCTCTAACTTTCTTCACCCAAAATCTGTTGTGGAGTAGGACAAAATTTCCTTCCCTTCCTGTACACATTCTGCCGACCTGCTGTAGCAGTAAGCAGCCTGTCACACTTGTGGCGGGCCTATCCTAGGTTTCAATATAACTCACTCTAGAGATTGAAGCAGGAAGTAAACAATAACAGAAATAATCTTACCAATTATTCAAGTGGTCCTTAATTTTTTGTCAAGTTTGAGTTGTATGTGCACTATTTATCACAGTGACAATCACTAAATGTTCCAATACTGTATTTGCTATAGTCAACTGTTTAAATACATCACATGAGAAGTTTCAAGGAGCAATAGGTGAAAGATCCTTTTAGTTTGCCACATGACGGTACTGCCTGCCACCCAGTAGTTTGGTTTCGCCAATCCTACATATTCTTCTTTCCAGATCAGCAGAATTTTGTGCAATTAATAAACAGTTTATTACATCTTAGCCTTATTACTTGTAATGGAGTAAGAAATAAGACCAGTTACGGCACTATTAATAAAAAAGCTTAAGTTTTATGGACGAGAAGCAATTGATGTCAAAACTTTAAAAACTTAATGCATGCCTACAATGTGAATTCAGTCACCATATGTTCATGTAAATATACCAGTAAACAAAATGAGAAGATTCAGGATTGTTATATTTATTTGGCTCTCTAGGATGGTATAAAATGCTTATTGCCCAATTTTTGTAATTCTAGCTCTTATGTAACCTTTTTATAATCTTTAAAAAATGTACTACCAATAAAAAACTAAAAAAAAATTCCAATTACATTTATCTTTATACTTGAAACCCCTTTATCTAGGTGGTCAATTCTTATTCCTAAGGGAGAGATTAATCAAAGCTATCTTCCATGTAACATAGGAATGTTAGAGGGCATCCCTATAGAAGCTGCTCTAGAAATAGTAACACTGATGATCAAGAGGACAAGACAACAATGATAATGATAGCAATAAATATTAATACAAAAAAAGATTTAAGAGAAAGGTTCAGGTTAACTATCCAATTTAATTCTCACCCTACCACTATTAGGTAAGTAATGCTCATAGCTCAATTTTCCAAGGGGGGACAGAGCTGACATTACATAGTATTTCTACAACTTAACAAAACTAGTAATGCCATAAGTTATACTTAAGTCTATGTCAACCTAAGATCAAAGTTTCAATGGCATATTCTTGTAGAACACAAGGTTTTCACATCACTGTTGCCACCATCATTCATACTGTCATCCTCACGTCCTGATATCCTGGATATTTCATTCGGTTTTTTACAAAGTGTATAACTTTTGTAAAATAATACATATTCATGTAGGTAATAGTATATATAATACATATTACATAAATAGAAAGATACAAAGACAGAAAGTATACACACAGCTTGAAGAATTTTCACATACTAGTAACATCCAAGCAGCCACAGCCCATACTGTAAGCCAGAATTCTAGAAGCCTCCCTTTGCTTTCCCTTCCCCATTACTTGTCCTCCTTTTCCTGGAAGTTCATCACTAATCTGGCTCCATCATCAACTGGTAAATTTGGTCTGTTTTTGAAATTTATATAAATAGAACCATGCCTTATGTTGCCTTTAAAAATTTTTTAATTTGGTTTATTTTGCTTGATATCATACTTGTCAAATTCTTAAAAGCTGGCACATAGTACTAGCTTATTCATTTTCCCTGTTGTATATCTTTCATTATACAAATGAACCACTTTTCCCCCCCACTGGATTTGGACTGACACATGGGTGGACTCACAATGTTTTTGACTCTTAAAGTCAGTAATCACACAGTATTTGCTACAGGTACCTTTTGGTACGCATTAGTACAGCTAATGAATAGCCAATAGAAATATTGGTCAGAAAATATGCAGAAGTGGAACATTTTGCAGATTTTTCCAAACAGGTGTCCAAAGTGTTTTTATCAGTCTATACTCCCCTTGCATTGTATTGAAGTGCTCATTGATTTAGATCCTTATCAACATGTTACTATGAGTCATTTCAATTTTTGCCTTTTTAATTATTTCCTCTGTGTTTGTCTCATGGGTAGAGAGTGGGTTACTAGAACTGGGGGGAAAAACTAAGCAAGATTTCATTAAAAATGTTAGGCAGGTTTTTTGGGGTGGAGGTTTTAGTGGTCAGGCAGCCAAATGCAAGTAGAACAAATTCAAGTTTGTGGACACTTGTGTGCATTTATAAGCATCCTAAATTGGATAAAGCATGGAGGATACCTAAGGATAAAATATCCCAGTCAACATCCAGAGTAAGAAGCTTGAATGACTTGCACTTCCTAAGGCTATGTCTGACCATGTAACCTGAGTAGTTATTTTTTCCCCAGAAGACACCCATATCTCTTAAAGGGGTAACAGAATTGTGGAATTATATGGGCAACTGTTTCCCTAGCTCTCATTTAACATGAAAAATTCAAACCCAAGGTCATCTTTGCATCACAAATCCAACAGCAGTCTCCATCAAGTCTAATTACTTAAAATTTCAAGGTTTTTTTTACCAGTTTACAGCACCCTTGTTGGTCTAGCCATGGATATTTATGTTCTTCGAAGAAAAATGGGTATTCATTGGGAGACTTAAAAAGGCCACATTTTCCTTTATAGGTTTCATGAAGGCAGAACAACTTAGCTTAAAATATTCAATGTTGGTGGGGCACCTGCATGGCTCAGGTGGTTGAGCTTCCAACTTTGACTCAGGTCATGATCTCACAGCTCAGGAGTACTAGCCTTGCATTGGACTCTGCTGACAGCTCAGAGCCTAGAGCCTGCCTCGTATTGTGTCTTGGCTCCCCTGCCCCGCCCTTACTCGCTCTTTGTCTCCGTCTCTCTCAAATATAAATAAAACATTTAAAAAAATTTTTAATTTTTTTTAATGTTTTATTTATTTTTGATACAGAGAGAGACAGAGCATGAGAGGGGGAGGGGCAGAGAGAGAAGGAGACACAGAACCAGAAGCAGGCTCCAGGCTCTGAGCTAGCTGTCAGCACAGAGCCCAACGTGGGGCTCGAACCCACAAACGTGAGATCTGACCTGAGCTGAAGTCGGCGGCTTATCCGACTGAGCCACCCAGGCGCCCGGAAAACAAATTTTAAATAAAATATTGAGTGTTGGACTTACAAGCTGATAATAAACCAGACCCGCATGGTCTTTTTCCTCAACACTTTTTATTATGGATTTTCCCAGTCTTATTTCAGGGTAATTTCTACAATATTTGATGATTTAAAGTTAGTCTTTTTTAGTAACTTCTGTGGTTGTTTTTCATTTTTATTTATCACCAATATGTAAAATTCCACTATTGAATTTCTCTCTCCTTTTTTCTTGCACCACAGATTTTATAGCTTTTTTATGGTACCCAACTATTTGGCCTTTAATTTCCTTTCCTGGAATTGTGCCATTTTATAGATTTCTACCCCTGGGTGAATCTAGGATTTAAGAAGTATTTTATCGCTTCCTCACATCCCACAATATTCTCTAACATTTATTTTCAAATTGGTTTTCCATGTCAGTAAACAAAACACAGAGATGACAATTTGAGAAACAAATTAAAAAGACAAGCAACAATCCATTTTTAGTTTCTGGAGATATTTTGTGCTGAAGTCACAGACTTCCATTATTCAAGACAAATTAAGATTTATAAAATTGCATTCCATCTAAACGTATGGGCATAGTGTTGGCAACTGGATTTATGAAATAAAAGATGCATTTTACTTTGGCTCTTAGCAAGGCTGCTCAAATGATAATAAACTGGAATTATCATTTAAAAAGATCTCTTACTTTCTTGTAAAATGACAGCAGCTACCTAAAAAAATTTTTTTCTAGCTCTGAGATAAATGATCCATCATTATGGTTATTGAGAATTTTTTTAAACTCAGTTAATGAAGGTAACCCTTCTTTTATGTTATAAAATAATGGACTGATTTTTAAATATCTTTCTACAGGTATTTTTTTACACCAAGGTCTATTACATAGATTCATAATTTCAAAAGTATCAAGACTATTTTGCTTAAAAACCTAAAGCACGGAGTTTAATAGGCTTTCTCCAAAGTTTAATTTTGACTTTAGTGGTTGGTTTGAAAATTAAATCTCAACACTGAGCAACTACTGTACTTAATTGGTTTCCTTTTTAGCTTTAGATCTATACCATGTGATCAAATGGTCTCATTCAATGCAAAAATGAAATTATTTTTATGATTAAAAGGTAACTATAAAACTTTGCTCACAGCTTTTTGTTCATGATTTTCCCACCTTTAAAGAAATACGTAATTAATTCATGCATAACTGTCCCACTTCCCATATACAGCCCTATCACTTCCCTCTTATTTACAAACCTGCTTTATACTAAGGGTGGCATTAAGACAACTTTATGAGTACCCCTTGATACTGTCCCATAGAAAAAACTGTTTCTTTCACCCATATTTTATGTACTTTAATCTCATAGTCTCTAAATGATAATCTTTGGATAAATTTAGTCTTTCTGTATTCTTGCTAATGACCACACCCAAACCTGACAGCAATGTGGTCTGTTCGACCACATTGTGCCAAATATTCTCTAGGACCAAAAGTTCTGGAACAGTTTTAGGCCAATCCAACAGCCCATCAGTACTAGGTTTTGATGAAATGGCCATCAGCCAAAATCAACACTTTTTATTATTTGCTTCTTTTCCTCATTCATTTCTCTCTTACCTTGAAACTACCAGATTGTTTCAGCAGACATATCTTTTACTCTATTCAATTTAATTGCTGATTTCTGACTCATTCTTTTAGTTTACTACCAGGATAGTTATAGATCCTGATTTTATCACAATCTGAAATATAACCATATTCCTTCCCCATCTCCCAAACTCTCACCATCCACCTCTGCAATTACTTCTTCTTCTACCTGTCTTGCAGCCAACCTCATCAACACTTATGGAATTTCTAAAACCACAACACCTCTTCTGAAATATCTCATACTTCATCCAAAAATGTATTCTGTGTTTCCCCCATTGCAAGATATTAAGGTACATGCGTGATTTTAAAATACAAATGTTTACAATCTGAAATTTCAATGCTCTATTCGATCCATTTTTGCCATAATTCTTTTGATATACCACTAAAAATACATGTATCATCAATTTTTTTTTAATTTTTGTCCATGAAAATGTCAGACAGAAGTTAGGTATTTTATAGGAACACAAATTTTTTCTCTAAAGTTAACTTTTAATTATTCTGATAAAAGGACATAAATGTTTCAATTACTAGTTACATTTTTCTAATTACCATAATCTCTATAATTTATAAATGCCTAAATTTCAATTTGCAAAATATTCCTGAGATAGTAGGTTTTAAAATACACAGAAGCTCAAGGTGGGTTGTTGTTTTAATCCACACAAAGAGAAAAAAAGCAGAAGTAATGCTCTTTGGTTTTGTATTTGCATTTCAGTTTTAGAGTCAACGTATTTCAGAGGCGCCTGTGTGGCTCAATTGGTTAAGTGTCCAGCTTCGGCTCAGGTCAAGATGTCATGGTTCATGTGTTTGAGCCCCGCATCAGGCTCTGGGCTGACAGCTAGCTCAGAGCCTGAAGCCTGCTTCAGATTCTGTACCTCCCTCTTCTCTGACCCTCCCCTGCTCACGCTGCCTCTCTCTGTCTCTCAAAAATAAATAAAAAAACATAAAAGAAATTTAAATAAAAATCAATGTATTTCAGATTCTGCCTCTTTCCTCTACTTTGTCTACAATTTGCTAGATCTTATTCATCTCCACTATTTAACTTGGGCTAAAACCCAAATCACAGACAGATCTCCTGCAGAATCATTATTTTCCTTACTATTTTCTGAGATTCTTCTCTAGGTTTTTTTTTTTAATCTACATCCTCCTTGCTCCCAGCTTTAGCAGGAAATGTCATTGCTTCAAGTCCATATCCCCTCTTTGTTTTCCTAGTAGACACACAGTCTTTTTAATTTTTTTAATGGAGTTTGTTTTTTAGAGCACATTTAGGTTTATTAAAAAAAAAATGAGCAGAAAGTACAAAGAGGTCCCATGTGTTCCTTGAGCCCTGGCCTAGTTTCCTATTATTAACATCTTGCATTAGTGCAGTACATTGTTTACAATTGATCCATCAATACTGAAACATTATCAACTAAAAGTCTCTAGTTTATATTAGGATTACTACTTTGTGTTGTACAGTTCAAAAGGTTTGATAAATGCACTGTACTAGGTCTTCACCATTAAACAGTTTACACAGAATAATTTTAGTGTCCTAAAAATCCTTTTCTCAACTTCATCATCTCCCTCTCCTGGTAATCACCGAGATAATTTTACTATACAGTTTTCCCTTTTCCAGATTTTTGTGCCTTCAAATCATACAATAAGTAGTCTTCTCAGATCGGCATCTTAGAAGTATTAAACTTCGTCCATGTCTTTTTATGGCTTGATAGCTCATTTTGTTTTATCAATGAATAATATTACAGTGCATGATATAAATGATTTATGTTTCAACCTATTGAAGATCATCATGGTTGTTTCTAAGTCTTGTAAATATGCCTAAGCTGCTATAAACATTCATGTGCAGATTTTTGAATTGACATGCTTTCAACTCATCTGGATAACTATCTAGTTGTTAGATCTTAATGTTGAGATTGCTGTTTAATTTTCTAAGAAATTTACCAATTGTTCTCTGAGGTAGCTTACCTTTTTTTATTCCCACCAGCAATGAATAAGAATTCCTATTCTATTTTCCACATTCCCAGTAGCATTTAATGTTAGGGTTTAGAATTTCAGCAATTCTTGTAAGAATATCTTATTTGCTGTTTTAATTTGCAGTTTCCTAATGCCAGATGATATTAAGCATCTTTTTATCAGTTTCTTTCTTTTTTTTTATAATAGTTTATTGTCAAATTAGTTTCCATATAACACCCAGTGCTTCTCCCCACAAGTGCCCCCCACCATGACCATTCCCCCTCCCCCTTCAGTCCATGGTTCGTCTCCAGTATTCAGTAGTCTCCCTTGATCTGTGTCCCTCACTCTTCCCTGCTCTCTTTCCCCCTTACTCTCCCCATGGTCCCCTGCTAGGTCTCTCCTGTTAGACCTATGAATGCAAACATATCCATAGAACTCCCTTATGACCCAGCAATAGCCCTGCTAGGGATTTACCCAAGGGATAAAGAAGTGCTGAGGCATAGGAGCATATGTACCCCAATGTTCATAGCGGCACTTTCTACAATAGCCAAATCATGGAAAGAGCCCGAATGTCCATCACCTGATGAGTGGATCAAGAAGATGTGGTATATATACACAATGGAGTACTACATGGCAATGAGAAAGAATGATATATGACCATTTGTAGGAAAGTGGATGGACCTTGAGGGTGTCATGCTAAGCGAAATAAGTCAGGCAGAGAAGGATAGATACCATATGTAAGCATCTTTTCTTATGTGTACTTGCTGTCTGCGTATCTTCTTTGGTCATGTACCTGTTTAGATCTTTGCCCTTTTCAAAGTTTGCTAATTTGCTTTCTTATAGACTTACAAATAGCTTTAAAATACAAATTTAAGGTAAAATCCTTTAAGCACATTCCTTTCAGTGGCACTTTTCTGTTTTTCTTTGAAATGTTCTTTCAATTCTATAATTTTATGAAAATGTATTAATAACTGCAATTATTTGCTTATACTTCTGCCTCCCTCATAGATGGTTATAAAGTCTATCAATGGGAAGCATATCTGTATTCCCAGCAAGGTGCATTTCCAGGTTAAAAAAAAAAAAGCAACGTTCAATAAATGATTTTGAGTAGGTATCACTACTGAATTTAGCTAAAGCAGGCTCCATAGCTAGCTGTCTAAGACACTGTCCCAAACATGGTAAAATTTTCTGTTTCTAAAACAGAAGGTTAACAACTGATGGTTTTGCAGGAAGAAGAAAACATCTGACCCATCCTTCAGCCTTTGTAAAAATGTGATTTTTTGTTGCTACCTCATCCCCTGCTACTGTTGTTTGGTTTAGACAAAGAGCACATGTGCATGCATGTGGCAAGGAGTAGGGGCAAAGGAAGAGAATCTTAAGTCAGCTCCGTGACCAGCATGAAGTCCAAACCAGGGCTCGATTTCACAATCCTGAGGTCATGAACTGAGTGGAAATCAAGAGTCAGACACTTAACTGACTGAGCCACCCAGGTTTTCCCATCCTCTGATTTCTGAAAACAAATACCTAAGAATTAGACTTTAGCTATATCATTGGGAAAAAAAGAAATCAATTTCCTTTAAGGTGAGCTTTTACTAAGGATCAGGAAAAAAGGAAGGTGTAAGCACTTACTGACCAGTTCCAGGTGGTCAGTAATGGATTCTAATGAAGGGATATGAAGAAAGTGGTAGAATCATTTTTGACCTTAAGTAGATCCAATTCAAGAAAGAAATCACTATTATCATTAGTTTACTTTAGATAGTTAGTTAGATATAATTTTGAGGAGTGGCGAAATGAAGATGCATTTATTAATATATGGTACAACTGACAATGTGTATATTTTTTCTGACTCAGAATTGACTTCCAGGCATTCACTCTTTGTTAGATCCCATACAAGCCCACAAGTAACCATATACATTATTTTCAATTGAAAAATACAAGAGGGGTGCCTGGGTGGCTCAGTCCGTTGAATGTCCAACTCCTGGATTGGCTCAGGTCATGATCTCTAGGTTGTGGGACTGAGCTCCATGGTGGGCTCCACACTGAGCACTCAGTGTGCTTTAGACTCTCTCTCTCTTTCCCTCAGCCCCCCTCCCCAACCTGTGGATGTTCTCTAAAAAGTTTAAAAATAAATACAAATAAATAAAATTTAAAAAAGAAAAATACAAGTAATAATATCAGTGACCACCAATATGTTTACATGACAGAATGCTATCCACAGAGGAATAAATGAATGAAGGAGCAAGGGAGGGAGAATGGGAGGACCGATATGAACAGATCTTGAAAACAATGCTAGGTAAAAATTCAAGTTGCAAAATTAAATGTACATGAGATAATTTACGTAAATTATCAATTTTTATTTATATATGAGTATGCATTTTTATTATTAATATAATGCTATTAATATGTTACTAAAATTGGCAAGACATATTTAATTTAAATTACCATTCCTATATGAAAATGTGATGGAATGATATTTAAAAGGAAATTATCTCTATTTTTATATGTTATTGTTAAATATTCTGAAGCTAGCATTACCAAATAAAGATTTTGACAAGAATAGGCAGTGTTATATCTTTGTCTATATGTAATTATGAATTTTGTTTTCATTATAAATATAAGTATTTACAGAGACTTCTTTTTCTTCTATGACTTCTTTATAAGCTGTAAAACTGATTTAGAAAACAGAATAGCACACCTTTTGGAAGCACCTCTGAAAGGTGAATGGCCATGAGAGTTGTCAAGACCAGCCCAAGGGAAGGAATAGCGTGTACCCAAGCAGGAGACAGCACATGCCCAATGATGAGATATGGTCCAATGAGTCTTGTGACATATGGAACCTGAGACAAAAAGCCTTACCTCATTAGGTCTTTCTTTCCTCCTGCAAAATTCTGGATATGAATATATGTATCTATTATTTATTTCTATCTTTAAAATATAATGGTCCTCTGAATATGTTCTATATGGTGTTTTACCAATCCTCTCCATTTAAAAAAATTTTTATACTGTTATGTAAGTAAAACAGGAAAAACGGTTATGATTTAAATCATTGATTACTACTTACTTTCTCTTACTTTCTCAAGAGTGACCAATGACCTGATATTGGTCAATGAGACGTGAAGAACTATCTGTTGGGGGAGCGGGGGCATAATCTTCTCAGAGATCTCCCATGGTGACCAAGACATGGGCACCACTGTATGATACACTGTTCTTGGAGTTGTACAGCAGAGCCATTTTGTGACATGCAGTGGCAAGCTGGGAAATGAAATGTTAGCCAACTCATATGGTTTGTGTTCAGTGCCTAGAGGCTTATGCAATTAGGTCAATTGTCTTTATTCCTTGAGTTATTGTTATTCTTTTACTCATATCTTATTGGTTCTATGTTCTCTTAATTCTCTCCATTGAAGCACACTGCTTTCCACTATATTTTTTTAGTCTAATTGGCCGATACTTTGATATGTCTCCCTATTATGTTTGAAGCCAGAAAATTAAACTTGCCCAATACTCATTTTCTAGGATATTAAATTAGAATAATAGGGCCTACCTCACACTACTCAAAATCCTATCAAGAAACAAAATGACTTATTTGTAATAATTCCTGGTACAGAATGGTCTCTCAACAGACATGAAGTAGCCCTATCCTTGTAACATAATGACAAGCAGATCTATAAAATGAGTTCATGGCAGTGGATCAAGCATTAGTAGCAACAAGCTGTAACAGAAATAGAGGTCTAAAGCTACCATAGTTCACTTTTTGAAGGCGAACTATGAAGCAGTCAATGTTTCTCTCATGCCATGACTCTCCATTGTATGAAACTTGAAAGCAATTAAGCACACACATTTTCTTTGACCCCACTAGTTAGTTTTAATAAACCCAGGTAATGTCAACTCTGAGTATTTGTAAAATAGTTTTAGCAATGCTTTTATCAAGGGTCAATTTAAAGAAAATTAGAAAAACAGTGAGCATTTAGATTTAGATTGACTGTTCTATTGAAGGCACTCAACAATATTTAGTTTCCTTATTACATTTGTTGTGCACTGATGCATACACTTTTTACTTTGAATTCCTCTGAGCTTGGTCAGAGACTGGAGCAGAAAATGAGAAGTAAATAATAAAACACACACCCATTAGATTTGACAGTCATCTTCTGGAATTACGTCATCACCACACATATCAGCAACGTCATTTGGTAGATACCTCCTTACACACAAGAGCTAAAACAAGCTACAGCTTTTGAGCCCAAGAAGCTTAGTGTAGCTTCAAACTCTAGGAAGAATCACCGTCTCTTTTGTCAATTTTCTCACTCTTTGCTCTCCTCACCATATCTCCTTCCCCCACAGGCATCTCTACTGTGAACCAAGACTCAGATAAGACATGATGCTATTCGCATGCTCACTAAAGTCTACCTTGGTGAGTGCAACTGAGTATTCTGTTTCTGCTACCATAAGGTGTTCCCTGATCCTTCTGCTCAGAAACAGAAGCTCTGCAGTCTGATACCACCTTAAAAATAAAAAGTACTCTTCCACATACTACTATACAGTATAATTTTTTTACTCATGACCTTAAAAAAAAAAAGTACTTTTCTACATACTGTGTATTGTCATTATTGACATATTTTTCCCCTAAAGAGAAATCAGATTAATATCTTCATCATTTTCAAGCTTTCTCATACATAGCCTCAACTGTGCACTATTGGAACATCATATATGTGTGAAAACGTGAATAGACATCCATCAACTAACTTGGAGATAATAACTATTGCACTGAGAAGTAAAAAGTTCACAGCACTGTGCCAAGTGCTTAAATATCTTGTGTGATGTATTATTTAAGTGATATATCCCCAACCATTATTATATTCATTTTACTGAAGAGGAAATAAAGTTGTGAAATGTCTAGATTAGACATTCAGAAAACTCAGTGAGGATAAGCTGTTTTCTCACACTCACACAGCCAGGACATCAATCTGTCATTTGAGTATTTCTCTTTGAGGCCATCGGATAATCCAATTTAAATCATCTTACTTAAAAGAAATTTATTGGCTCATGTGACTAAAACACTGGGAGGTCAGTCTTGCAATAATTTGATACAAAGTTTCCTGGCATGGGCTCTGGCTTATTTTTCCAGAAAGCATCCCGACTTCACCAGACCCTATGTGAAGGCTTCTTCATCAGGATGGCTGCCCTGTGAGAGCCAATAGTTGCTGGTATTCAAATCCCACATTGCATCCCACCCAATTCAGAGCTAAATAAACTGACTGTTAGAGAGGCTTCTTCTAATTTATGGAATATCAAGAAAGAAACTTGTCACTAAGTCCTAGAAAAACCTCTCCTTATCCAGATTAGTACAGCTACCCATATTTGTAAACATCTAAGGTGGCCTCGACCTCTGGCACAGAGTGGGCCCAAACCCATCCGAATCATTTCTAACATAAATTGGACAAGAACAGAACTTCTGGAAAGACCACTAGGGTACATTTTGCGGAAAAGGCTGCTGAGAAGCAGGGATTGGATCATGTGACATCTAAGCTTATATACTTTAAAATTAGCCTCCAAAGCTCCAGGTTTTATTATAGAAGATACAGGTATTTTCTCTTTTGGCTACCTCAACTATGCCCACTATGCGGGAATTTTCAGAGCCTTTAGGAGTACATGTATGCACAAATATTGGTTCCAAATTGCTCTCTTTTCCAAAACCCTGCGCTTTCTCCCAAGGGCATATTGCCTGTTCTTTTCAGCCAAGCCATCCTCCAGTAATCTGGGCCGCATGAGTGCAGCTCAAATGTAATGCCAAACAAATCAACAGAATAGCTGTCAGGCCTTCACCGGAAACAATATTAGCCTTGTCTGTTCATATTGAGAGCAGAATGGAAGTGACACAAATAAAATGTAATGGGATAAAATATATTGCTCAATGTACAGTAACAAGGAACCAGTGGTTGACAATTTTCTCTTTTCAGTACATTTCACTATACTTTCTCTGATTTCCACAGTATTAATCATGTCCTGACATCAGTGCTGAACACATAGTAGGAACATACTAAGTGTACGCTTAATAGTGAATAAGTAAGTGGGTTAATTAAATCAGATTCAATTACCAGTTACAGAATTTGGACTTAGAATGCACTATCTGAACGTTGGAAAATAATCCTGGCCGAAAAGCCATCTGGGTCCATGTATTTTCCCTGAAAATGCATTCTTTCCACTGAGTTTCTGATGTGTAGTTATTGTGAGCCTACTTGAGTATCTCAAGAAAATTCATCATCACATGGATCACTTAATTCCAATAACGTTAGGCATCAATATTTGATAGTTTGAGGTTCAAGTATAACATGGCTCTTTTTGCTTCCACCCACTGAGCCCATCCAAGATGAACTACAGGAATTTGAGAAGTAATAAGGTTCTATCAAGAGAAACTACTGCCTTCGGATCATGTCTGTATGACAAGAGAATTAACAACATGTAATACAGTTTTAAATACAAGCAAATGATGCCTTTAAAATCTAGTTTTAACATCGTTCTCTCTCAAACTGTATTTTCAAAATTAAAAAAATAGATAAAATAAAAGGATTGTTTAAGCATTGGAGGTTATCTATTATGTCCATGGTATTATTTTTAATTTCATGTACTCAATCTTTTTATCTTCGCAATGTTAGCATCAAGTAGGTACCACTATTAACTTCATCCTCAGAGGAAACAGATGTAGCCAATATATATGTAATGTGCCTAAGGTCACACAGCAGGTAAGTTACAGAATTGGCCCTCAAACCTATCTGGCACTTGTGAGTATCTGGCTACAAAGTCCAAGCCTTATACCTATATTCACTCACTGCCTTCCAACTATGTTTATGATTTCCTCCCTAAACTGTATCAGAAAAAAAAATCCAGAGATATTCTCGGCAAAAGATTCATTTGATAAAACACACATGCCATTGGTTCTTCTCTAACATTTAACATTTGTGATACTGTTTGCCTAACGAAGAGAAATGCTACGACTCCAGACCAACTGTTTACTGAGCAGATTATTCTTGATGGCCTTCTGCTTAAAAGTTTAAAATTAAAAATAGAACCCTCTTCGCTCTCTGTCCCCTGCCAAACTGTGTGGGAGCAGCAGCGCGGGCTGCAGGGTAAGGCTTCTGAGGCTTGAAGCTCAGCAATCCATCTTCCTTTGCCCCCAGTGTTAATACCCTCTCTTTTTCTTTCAGAACAGAAAATAGTAACTAATAGCTCTAATAGCTGCCCCTTTCATCACTTTAACTGCAAATAAACTCGGTTTTTCTTTCATCCTTCAGAATCTACAGACCATGGATGGCCACCTATGGCCATACAGAGTCCTCGAACTGTTGCTTTGAGGGAATTACCACAGCGCTTCTCCAAGTATGTATCACCACAAAAATGATAAATTGTGGTAAAGGAGCAAGGATGGGATCTTGGGAGACTATAAATATGTCCTTCTGTTCTTTAAATGTACTTTGGGTTTATCGCCTTGAGGGAATGTGGTTGCAGTTGTATTATGTGCTGGGAGAAAATGAGAGTGTTCTTTTCTCTTCTGACAGAACTTGAAGAGCGGGGGGATTCTGCCTGGAGAAGAGGTGGGATAAAATAAATTATTTCCTTGTTTGATCGGTTTAGCCATGGAGGAATGTGCATGTTGGGGGAGGCATCACTGTTGATCCTACAGGCAACGGGTGAGTGGGTCATGTGGGTCATACTCGAAGGAGCACTAGATTTGGGGGAAGGTAGACATGGGCTTCACGCCGCCCCCCACTTGCTGGCTGTGTGATCTAAGGCACATAAAGTTCTCTGAACCGTACTTTTCCAAACTGTCATACAGGGGTCCTGGCCGACCTTGTAGAATTCCGGTAAGAATACAGTTCCCAGATTGAGCAAATAAAAACACAAAGATCCTAATGAAACTCAGATTTCAGAAAAACCACAATAACATTTTTTCATGTAAGTATGTCTCAAATATTGGATGGGACATACTTATACTAAAAATGATCCGTTGTTTATCTCCAGTTCTAATTTAAATGGGTGCCCTGTATTTTATCTGTCAGCATCTCAATGCTTAACACAGAGTTGTTGCTCAACAGAGTTTTCATCTCTACCTCCTACATTTTAGTTTCATGCTCCACACAAAGACTCATCTTTTAACCATCAAAATAAATCAAAATTTAATTTTTTTTATGGTTTTTATTTATTTTTGAGAGACAGAGACAGGGCGAGCAGGGGAGGGTCAGAGATCGAGGGAGATTTAGAATCTGAAGCAGGCTCCAGGCTCTGAGCTAGCTGTCAGCACAGAGCCTGACATGGTTTGACCCCATGAACCGTGAGATCATGACCTGAGCCGAAGCCAAACGTTTAACCAACTGAGCCACCCAGGCGCCCCCAAAATTTAATTTTTTAAGCCACACATTAGCAGAGCATTACATGTTTTCTTTGATGAGGGCTAACTAAGGAATTTATGCCTGACAAAGATTAAAGGTATCAAGATTGAATCTCTTTCAATAACTAGGTTAAGAAATAAAATCAGTTTGTCAACTAGAAAGTACAGATTAGGATATTTGAGTTTATGTCAACATTTTCTGTAGACCTAGATATTTAATTTCATACTTCGTATGATCAAAAAAGGAAGAAATAAAATCGGGTAACTTCCCACTTCATAGTTGGAGAAATTAAAGCGC
>NC_043715.1:23426562-23431562 GCF_006229205.1 Suricata suricatta
TTGATGAAAAACATTCCCTGTTACTAATAAAGGAACCATTTCTTCTTTTAAAAGAATTATTAGAAACACGTTAATGTTTTCCTACTCTATGTAACATATACTATAGTATGTGTACATTTGATTTACTCATTACCCCTGGGCAAGCTAATTGTAAGCCATTTGAATGATTATTATATATTAAAAAAAAGGTATCTAGAATTCTAAGTGGTCCTTAAATTTCAAGATATTCATGTTCTAAAGCCAAAGGTGAAAAAAAATAGGAAGAGTAGACTACAAATAAATGACATCAAAAATTAAATTAATAAAACCAAGATGTATTTTCTCACCTTTTTATTCAACATAGTATTAGATGTCCTAGGCACAATCAGATAATATAAGAGGCACTGATACTTGTTAAGAAACAGTTAAACTGTCAATATCTGCAGACACATCCTAAAGATTCCACCAACAGATTACGATTTAGTAGTACAAATTTAGCAGTTTACAAATTTATTAAAGTGGCAGGATACAAAATACCTCAAAATAGGTAGCATTTCTATAAATGATAATGAAGTCACAGAAAATAGACAAGTAACACCAATTATAATTGTACATAAAAATATAATACCTAGAAATAAATTTATCCAAAGAGATGAAAGACCCATACTTTGAAAATTATAAAACACATAAAATATGATACACATGTGAAGATACTCTAAGCTCATGGGTTGGCAGAATTAATATTGTCAAAATGTCCTTATTACCCAAAGACATCTACAGATTCAATGCAATCCCTATCGAAATAATAGCATTTTTCACCAAATTAGAACAAACAATTACTATAATTTGTATGGAACCAGACGAGACCCCAGGTAGCCAGAGCAATCATGAGAAAGAAAAACAAAGCTGAAGGTACCCTAATTCCAGACTTCAAGATTAAGTATCAGGCTGTAGTCATCAAAACAGTATGGGAATGACAGAAGCACGTACACCTAGATCAATAGAACAGAATAAAAAACAGAAATAAACTCACAACTATATGGTCAACTAATCTATGACCAAAGAGGCAAGAAAATACAATGGAGAAAAGGCAGTCTTTTCAATAAGTTAGGCTGAAAAAACTAGACAGTGACAAGTAAAAGAATGAAACTGGACCTCTTTCTTATACCATACACAAAAATAAACTCAAAATTGATTAAAGACTTCAATGTGAGACCTAAAACTATACAAGTCCTAGAAGAGAACATAGGCAATAATTTCTCTGACATTGGCATCGGCCACATTTTTCTAGAGACATCTCCTAAGGCAAAAGAAACAAAAGCAAAAATAAATTAGGACTACATCAAAATAAAAAGCTTTTGCACAACAAAGGAAACCATCAACAAAACAAAAGACAACTCACGGAATGAGAAAAGATATTTGCAAATGATACTTCTAATAAGAAGTTAATACCCACAATATATAAAGAACCCATACCAACTCAATACCAAAAAAACCCAAGCAATTCAAGTAAAAAAATGAAAAAACCTAAATAGACATTTTTTTCCAAACAATACATACAGATGACCAACAGACACATGACAAGAGATTAAACATCACTCAGCATGAAAATGCAAATCCAAACCACAATGTGAGGTATCACTTCACACCTCTTAGAATGGCTACAATCAAGAAAATAAGGTAAGGTGAAGATGTAGAGAAAAAAGTGAGGATGTAGAGAAAAAAGTGAGGATGTAGAGAAAAAGTAACCCCTGTGCACTGTTGATATTAATGTAAATTGGTATGACCACTGAAAAAAACTGTATGGATGTTTCTCAAAAAATTAAAATGGAAATACCCTAGGATGCACTAATTCCACTACTGAACATTTTCCCATAGAAAATGAAAACACTAACTCCAAAAGATGTATGTGCTCCTATGCCCCTATGTTTATTGCAGCACTATTTATAATAGCCAAGACATGGAAGCAAACTGTCCATCAATAGATGAATGGATAAAAGCAATTTGGAATATTAAATAGCCATAAAAAGGGATGAGATCATGTCACCTGAGAAAATGGATAGACCTAGAGAGTACTATGCTAACTGAAGTAAGTTAGACTGAGAGAGACATATACCATATGATTCCACTCAAGAATGGAATCTTAAAAAGCAGAATCAGAACTCTGAATACAGAGAATAAATTGATGGTTGCCAGAGTGGACACAGATGAAGGTTGGACAAAATAAGAGAAGAGGGAGAAGCAGATCTCCAGCTGTGGCATGAGTAAATCATGAGAATAAAAAGCAGAGCATAAAAAATACAGTCAATGATAGTATAATAGCAATGAAATGGGACAGATGGTACCTACACTTGTGAACATAGCATCATGCATAAACTTGTCAAATTCCTAAGGTGTAAACCTGAAAATAATTAAGACTGTATCAACAATACTAAAATATATACAAACACATGTATATGCATTCCTTCTTTTTGATATGGAGCTTGATACATGCCCTCATTTGTATTCCATTTAATTTATTTTTATTTTCCCAAGTGTAAAACAAAGACAACCTTATCCTGGCAGTGCGTTTATCATATACATTAAAAAAAAAAAAAAAGGATGAGCAACACAGAAACAATAGCTTTTAAGTGGCTTAGAATTAGTCTCTACTTATGTTCAAGAAAAACTGGATAGCTCTAAACATCTTTTTAAAAAGATTTTTATATGTAGTAACTTTAAAACATGCAATACAGAATTTTTAAAAAATTTTTTATGTTTTTAAAATAATATTTTTGAGAGACAGAGAGAGACAGCACAAGTAGGGGAGGGTCAGAGAGAGAATGAGACACAGAATCTGAAGCAGGTTGCAGGCTCTGAGCTAGCTGTCAGCATAGACTCCGTCGCGGGGCTCGAAGCCACGAACCATGATCATTAACTGAGCC
This sequence comes from Suricata suricatta, assembly GCF_006229205.1. NCBI lineage: Eukaryota > Metazoa > Chordata > Mammalia > Carnivora > Herpestidae > Suricata > Suricata suricatta. Next base: position 23,429,466 of record NC_043715.1, read on the forward strand.
AAAACCAGCCACTCAACCAACTGAGCCACCCAGGCACCCAATGGTGAATTATTAATGCCAAATAATTGTCTTCATGCTTCCTTCCCCCCCCCCCCCGCAAATCTAAATATTTCACCTATTTTTCTAAAGGCAGTGTGAGGGCCACAGGAGGAAGTCTACAGATTTTACTTTGACTCATAGATATGATGCTATAATTTTAGCCTCACAGCTTACTACCCACTTTTCTGACAGAATGCAGCCTACAGCAATGTTCAAAGACAGGTTATCCATAGCCGAATATAGTTTGATTTTAGTAAACATAGCCTATAGTTTGAACATAATGAATTTAGGACAAGGTTGCACATATTCCAATAAGTAATATGTTTTCCAATTAATTTAATGTTTAAGACCTTTGTTTTTTCCCCTCAATCCTTAGGAAGTTAAACTCAAAGTGTACAATGGTCAATATACACTATAAACATATTGATTAAATATTTACCCTGGATGCAAATGTTATGACATTAATTCATCCAGAAAATAGCTTTCTTCAATGTTCCATACTGAGTAGACACTCTTTTAAGAGCAAAGTCTACGACTGTCTCAACCCCCTGTCAGGTTGATGATCTAGGAAAATAGGTAATAAACATGCAAACTGCAAATAATAAAGCAGGTTACACTGGCTAAGTGCAGGATTCTAAAACATGGTACAGCTAAGTATTAGGTAAGCCTTCTCTGATGAAGTACTATTTAATCTGAGACTCTGAAGAATAAGAAATCAGCCAAGAAAAGAGTATAAGGAAGATTACTCTTGTCAGAAGAACCTAATGACATATGGCACCCGGCAGAGGGTGTGGGACTGATCAAGAGGAGGCACAATTTTGCCAAACCTTACAGGCCATTTAACTAAACCTGTGGAATGTCAAAAGCAGGAGAATGACAGATTGACGTAGCTTCTCTTTCTGCTGTGGGTAGAGAATGCACTGGAATTGGCAAGAATGGAAGCAGGCGAACCAACGCAAAGGCTTATGGGAATTGTACAATGATAGTGAAGACAGGAATGAATTGTTTCAATTTTGTTGACATCCATTTTTCTCAATGGATTACTGAGTAGCATAAATATCCTTTAACCTCAGACAAGCCTTAAGAAACCAAAAATGTTAAGAAAACTCTCCAAGATGAATAGTGAGAGATGAAAATACTATTATACCCTCTGCAAAGCCACCATAATCTCCTATGGACAGAATGAACCATTGCTTCTCCCTAGCACATACTCCTGAATATTAGAGCCAGCATTTAAAATAATGATCTGCCTTCACGGTAGCCACCGAGCCAGGCCTCCTAGTCATGCCTACACTCCCTCTGCCTTGCTATCCAGCTCTATATAGGGGACCTCTCCCTCAGCAGATTTTCAACACACGCGAACAGGTGGAATAAATGAATGATAGTCTCTATGCCAGACAACTATAATGAAAGTGATTTAACATAGCTCTAATCAAACGAGTCATTTGAGATAGGGACCCACTCATCTCTGCAAACATCCTAAATTAGGATAAATAACTTGTCATTTCACAAAAAGAACCAAGTGCTGCTACAAAACAGATGGGGCAGTGGTCACTACGTGGGAATTTGACAGAAGAGGACTAGGAGAGATCTGTAACGCTCCAAATAACATCATTCAATTCAAAGTGGGGCGCCTGGGTGCCTCAGTCGATTAAGCGTCCAACTTCAGCCCAGGTCATGGTCTCACAGTCCATGGGTTCAATCCCCATGCTGGTCTCAGTGCTGACAGCGCAGAGCCTGGAGCTGCTTCAGATCATGCATCTCCCACTCTCTCTGTCCCTCCCCCACTCGTGCTCTCTAGCTCTCAAAAATAAACATTAAAAAGAATTCATCAAAGTTATTGCTTAGAATTTTAGGGATAAAACAGACCACATTATAGAAAAGTTATCCTGGATAAAAAAGATTTTCTGGAAAAATATTTTCTTTCTTAGCAATTTGTACAATGTTCTTTACTATTTGGAGTGATACATTTTAGGATTGCTACCATCTCAAATTATAGAGTTTAAGACTCAGAAAGTACCCAAAATATAAAAAGGGAATAGCAATAAACTTCAGATA
>NC_043715.1:23436562-23489498 GCF_006229205.1 Suricata suricatta
TGCAAATGAATTAGAAACATGTGGATTAAATTTCTCTTAAACCTCAAAGGGAATTTAAATATTAAGGAAAAGTGCTTTGCAAACTGCTTCTTGGCTTCTGCCAAAGTCAGAACACCAGAAAAAAAAAAAAAAGAGTTGGTGATATCGACTGAATCCAAATGTACCCAGCAGTTTCTTCTCGGGTATATAAAGGACTTTTTAATCTTTGAATAAAAGGGAATATAACCAAAAGATTCACAAGTTCCATATCCAATAATGCTTAATCTTCAGTCTAAAATAAGCATAGTGCTACAAGTCAGTCTTCCCTTTTTTTTATAGCTTCTTGTTTAGTGTTAACAAGATCACAGAATACGAGTGGATGACAGAATCATACTGATGTAACAAAAATGATTTAGTCATTTCATGTGCTATATTTCAGAGACTGGAGAAACTGATTAATAGGTATTTGTTTCAAATTTGTGAGTACCTAAGTCTTCATTAAGTCAATTTTGTTGTTGTTGTTGGCTTGTAAAAACTTTTCTCATTAATGGAAAATCATCCCCTGCAGAAAGATGGACACACACACACACACACACACACACGTCTCTTAAGCACTTATTTCTTAACTAATGTTGTCAAAACACCATGTGTGCCTTTGTGTGGGGCAGTGTGTAGAAATAAAACTGTACTACTAGTACTTCAGCTCACTACATCTGACCCTGGGGCCCCTGTGCACACAGATGAAGTAATTCTTCTATTACTTGCAGGAGAAACTCTGCCATGACCGTGGACCTGAGTGAAGTCCCTATAAAGGACAGCTCTGCAGAGGGCAGACTGAGGGGAGCGGTCATCGGTGTAGGAGCTGCCATTTCCCCATTTCCTGAGTTGGAAGCAGCTTAAAATGAGCCTTTGCTGGTAGCCCCGATGTCTGGCAGTGACGGAGTAATTCTCCCCTTCTGCCCTTTCCTCAGAACGCCTTGATCTACTCTTATCCTGAGGGTAACCAATGTCAGGACATGTCTGCAGCCTTCCTTATCACCGCTGCTAATAACAAATTCCCGCCTGGAGACAGCACCATGAGCACAATTTTAAACAGTCTCTTCTGGCACAAAGTGATTTTGTAATGCAGACTCCGCCGTTGAGGCAAATACTCACAAATGTGCCAGAGATAACTCCCGAAGTCACTTGACGACATTAAGATAAAACCTTATTACTGACAACTCCCCTCCCCCCACCCACTACATCTTACATTTTAACATAAGACCTTTAGAGACATCCTTGTACTACCAGTCTCTACTCAAGGAGAAGGCTAAAGAAAGCCGTTTATTTGAGAAAAGAAGTCCCACAGACATAAATATTCTCTAAGGGATCAGTCAAAACGAACCCTCCCAAATTATACTTAAAAAAAAAAAAGAGAGAGAGAGAGAGAGAGAGAGAGAGAGAGAGAGAAAGCCTCAGAAGATCAGTATCTGCTTTGTCAATCATAAAGCTGATAATTAACTTTTAAGTATCTATCTATTTTTGAGAGAAAGAGAGGCAGAATATGAGCAGGGGAGGGGCAAGAGAGAGAGGGAGACACAGTCTGAAGCAGGTTCCACCCAGGCTATGAGCTGTCAGCACTGAGCCCTACATACGGCTCAATCATACCAACTGCAAGAACAGTATCTGGGCAGAAGCTGGATGCTTGATGTACTGAGCCACCCAGGCGCCCAAATAAAGTTGATACTTCATCTGCTACAGTAAAATGTCCCAACAGGCTTGTTCATCCTCTGCCTCACCTGAAGAATACACGCAAAGGCGGCAAAATCTTCCACGTAACCGTGGTAGGAAGCACTACAGGAAAAAAGCATAGAATGGCCCCATTAAAATGATACAACTAACAAGGTAACTGCTCCTGAAAAAGAAGTGGTTTTCCACCATTTGCTTAAGTCCATCCTTAAGACCACATAAACAATCTATAAAGTTTTATTTGTGTAGATATTAGAATTGGTAAACATTTTTCTGCAAGCGATTAACCAGTGACAAAATGAATAAGCAATGAATATCAATGGGGGCATTAAATAATTCCTAAAATTAACCCACACACCATCTTTTGTCCTCAGTATGGAGTATTATAGATAATAATTTTATTATTAAAGCCATCACTTATTCAAATTATGGAGTGAAACGGTATTACAATCCTGACATCAGAAAAAAATGATTTGTTGGCATGATTTCAAAACCTATATCAACAGAAGGCTTTCATTTATTCATTCCCTCACTGAACAATTTTTTAAAATTTTTAAGTGTATTTATTTTGAGAGAGAGAGGGAGAGAGAGAGAAAAAGCACAAGAGGGGCAGAGAGAGAGGAAGAGAAAAAGAATCCCAAGCAGGCTGCTCTGCAATGTCATCACAGAGGCCGATGCAGGACTTGAACCCACAAACTGTGAGATCATGACCTGAGCTGAAACCAAGAGTTAGACACTTAACTAACTGAGCCACCCAGGCACCCCTGAAAAAGCATTGTTCAAAGGCCAAATGAATTGGAAGAATACAATGCATCAAGAAGACACAGTCTACACTGGCAGAATAATAGGAGAGGCACTATCCACCTTTTAGTGGCCACTAATTACAACAGCCACTCGCTTACCACTTTCAACGTTGCCTGATTATTCCAAGAATGCTACACAGGAGGTGCTATTATTGGTTTTAATTTACAGTTTTGAAAACTGGGTTGTATATAGGTCAATTAGCTCATCCAACATCACACAGTAGGAATGCCCTGGTGCCTTGGTGACAGATCGAAAGTAGGTCACTTCTTTTTAATACGTTGAGCTAAACCACAGAAAATAAAGATGACCCAAGTATCTTAGTGCAGCTGCCTTCATTATACTGTTAGAAATCTTCTTTCCAGCATCTCATTTAAAACCTGTAATTTCTTGTGCAGTGTGACCTGTTGGTGGCATGGGCTGTGCAGTTACCCGAGTCTCAGCAGGATATGGCAGCGCTGATGGCCCCGGACTCGCACAGAATTAATGAGCTTCTTTTCAAGGCACCCCACGCTTGCCTCCAGACATGCTACCAGTCAATTTACCAGATGTGGTGATTATCTGACATACCTTTGTCTCTAATTAAAAGAATTGTATTTTGTTTGCAATATTCCTGTTATCTAGATTTTTTTTTAGGCCTTTCATTTGGCATCTCCTCTGGTCTGAGACCTCAAGCAAAGTCACATACTGATGATTGTTGTTTCTTTTTTCCTAGTACCCATTCTGACACTTCATTGAGAAAGCATGATCTGGATACACTTTCCAGATTCTTTTTAACTCAACCTGTACAAAGAGAGCTAGCTCAGAGCCTGGAGCCTGCTTCCGGTTCTGTGTCTCGTTCTCTCTCTGCCCCTCCCCCTCTCATGCTCGGTCTCTCTGTATCAAAAATAAACAAAACATTTAAAAAAATTTTTAAGAAGGTTACATTTTATATGCATCCAGCATTCTTTAGAGCCCAATGAGATAGAAGCTCTTCCATGAAGACTTCCGTGATAACTCCTGCCTATCCAGCAAGGATGATCACTCTTCAGACTTCCTCTCTAACGCTCACACTCCTCAGTGGTCTGCTTGGTAGCCATCTTTCCTATCAGACTGTCAGCTCCTTGGAGGCAGCCGACGGCCTTACTTATCCTTATCCTCCTTCTTCCACCTCAAGGATCCGTTATTTCACCTCGAGAAATGATTGTTTAAATTACATATGTAAATCAATGTCCTATAGACAGTCTTAATAAGTGTCTCAAAATGTTTTTGAAGTTTTTTATTTGTGATGCATGGAGGTTTGAAGGAAAAGCACAAATAGGAAAAAATAAATGAAAACAAAAATCTCTCATATTTGTTGATTGTAATCTACCTCCCAGATATCCTGCAGAGTGTTTCAAGGACCACTTTCTTTTTACTCTCCCAACAACCTCAAGCAAAGATAATTTTTATCACCCACACCTTATAGAACAGGAAACTGAGATGCAGAGATTATACGAATTATCTAAGAAAGGACAGTGAGCTCAAAAGTTGTGGGGCAGCATGTCAAGTAAAGCAGCCTTGCCTCAAATCCACACTCCCAACTATTATTTACACTTCCTCCCTGGCAAATAGTGACACTTTTGGTGCCTAATCCCAGCTGAAGGGAATGAAATGAAGCCAAGGCCTGGCCCACTAAACAAGAACTTAAAAGACAATGGAGGTATAGAGAAGGACAGATGTAATGGGACACCCACTAACCAGAAGCTAGACAGGCAAGTTGAGGGGAGACCCCATCAAGAAACCTCTCCTTTCCTGCAGGTAACAGTCCCTGGGCAGCTCTGCGCTTCAGGTCAGGACCAGCCCCGACACAATGCCAAATGAGACCCAGCACAAGCCCTGGAGGGGCTCACAGTTTAATAGGCTTTTACTCCAGAGTGTCACTGTACAATATGATGGCCACTTGCTACATACGGCTACTTAATTTAAATTGTAATTAACATCAAATGAAACTAATGTTCCTCCATCCCGCTTACCGCACTTCAAATGCTCAAAAGCCCCATGAGCTAGCTGTCTGTCCATTGAGAACAGGGCAGATATACAATATTCTGTGCACTGTAGAAAGTTTTACTGTACACAATTGCTCTAACAACCAATCTTGTTCTTAAAGCAGGGAGGGAAAGGTCAGCTATGCCTCTTTGAGAGGGGTATTTAACTTCTCTATACCTCAGTTCCTTATTTCGCTGTCAGTTAAAGGAAAGTAATTTTAATGCTTGCCTTTGAGGGCCATTTTAAAAATTATTTTAGCTAGTTTATGTAAACATTTAACACCTACTTAGTCTACATGTACTCTATTAGGATTGGGCTTTAAGGTTATTGTATAGATATATTTATTTCTTGCAAAACATGGAATTTGGTTATGCTATAATCCCTGAAAGGTTAGAGTCTCTTTTCAATTTATAGATGAGAATATTTAATTCCCTGAGAACTTACCCACATAAATCAGATTCACCTGAATGGGAAGCAAACACACAATTCAAGTCTGACACTGTGTTCCTCCACATGCTTAACTACTATGACACAGATCTTTTGTCATTTATATATCTAATATAGGTTATTAAATATATGATAGAGAAAAAAATATTATATTAAGGAAAACAGGTCATAAATAATTTGAGAAGAAAGCAAACTAGAAAAGGACATCACTTAGCTTATCTACAGAATCAAGAGTAATTGAAATTGGGCTTGAGAGAGATAATTCATCTATTTCACCATCCATGCCTTTTCAACTGCATTTGGTAGTTAATGGGCTGGTTTCATCCAGCACATCGACATGAGATTGCATTTAGATGTATGGGATAGATTTCTTTCAATGGAAGGCACCCATGGATTTATTTTTGTAGATATCTAGCTAACTAGGTTAACTAAGGTACTGAGTTTTAAAAGTATTTTTACTACCAGAACTATTATACATACATTATTCATCCAAGTGAAATTTTGTTTGATCCTCATAGAAAACTAGGTACTGTTTTAGTACTGACGGTCAACCTTCTCACATGCCTAATAATGAAAACAATGAGGAATGATGGTTTACTTCTTCTGTTCCTGGGACTTTAGATTCATGTCATATAAAGTGCATATCGCAACAACAAAAACAAAAGCCAACAAAAACGATGTTTATAGATACGCTTGATTCTGCTATTTGTTAAATATGCTAATGAGTACATTATTCAGTCTTCTTGAGGCTCCATACTCCTACTGGGATAATTCCACCTACTTCTCTATTTTTAGTGAGTATTAAACTAGGTGATTAAATATAAAGCTCTGAATACACTGCACTTTCTTTTATAGCTTATTGCCAATTTGGTTTCCATATAACACCCAGTGTTCATCCCAACAAGTACTCTCCTCCATGCCCATCACCCCTTTTCCCCTCTCCCCTACCAACCCTCAGTTTTCTCAGTATTTCAAAGTCTCTTATGGTTCGTCTCCCTCTCTCTCCTTATCTAGATTTCCCCCTTTCCCTCCCCCATGGCCCTCTGAAGTTTCTCCTATTCCACCTATGAGTGACAACATATGGTATCTGTCCTTCTCTGCCTGACTGATTTCACTTAGCATGACACCCTTGAGGTCCATCCACGTTGCTACCAATGGCCAGATTTCATTCTCTCTCATTGCCATGTCGTATTCCATTGTATAGATAAACCACATCTTCTTGATGCACTCATCAGGTGATGGACATTTAGGCTCTTTCCATGATTTGGCTATTGTTGACAGTGCCATTATGAACATTGGGGTACATGTGCCCCTATGCATTGGCACTTCTGTATCCCTTGAGTAAATCCCTAGTAGTGCTATTGCTGGGTTATAGGGGAGTTCTAGTGATAGTTTTTTTGAGGAACCTCCACACTGTTTTCCAGAGCAGCTGCACCAGTTTACATTCCCACCAACAGTGTAGGAGGGTGCCCGTCTCTCCACACCCTCGCCAGCATCTATAGTCTCCTATTTGCTCATTTTAGCCACTCTGACTGGTGTGAGGTGGAATCACAGTGTGGTTTTGATTTGTATTTCCCTGATGAGTGATACTGATCGTTTCCTGTGTCAGTTGGTCATCTGGATGTCCTGTTTGGAGAAGTGTCTGTTCATGACTTCTGCCCATCTCTTCACTGGATTGTTTTTCAGTTGTGGAGTTTGGGGAATTCCTTATATATTTTGGATACTAGCCCTTTATATGTCATTTGCAACTATCTTTTCCCATTCCATCAGTTGCCTATTAATTTTGATTGTTTCCTTTGTCATACAGTGTACATCGTCTTAAAAATCACTTATTAAAAACTAAAATTGTGAAGAATGGTATAAAATGTGATCTTGCATACACACACAAAAAAATCATAGAAAATAGATGGTATAGTCTCTTATTTGTAACTGAGGAACTGAAAACCACAAATGTATAACAGCCATGTCCAAGCTCAAATCTGCCAAAATGATACCTGGGAAAAGTGACCATTAATACCTGTATCTGCCACATACCCTCCATTGCCTTTAAAGCAACACTAAATGTTGCTATAAGGCAATATTAAAAAAAAAAAACTTAATGTAATGCTGAAAATAAGATGTACAAATTTAAAATGTCTACAGACAATGAGTAGAGAGGGAAAAAAATGGAAAATAATTCTGTATCCTGATGACTCTTAATTGACATCTCTAGCCTGGATCTCCAGCCTGGACTTTCAGTTTGGATCCAAATATTTCCATGACATCAGGCATGGATATTTCAACATTATCTAAAATTTAGTATTCCCCAAACCAATCTAACATTTTCCAACTTCCACTTGCATGGTTATTTTCTCTACTTGGAAATTCTACCCTACCAGTTGCTCAAGCAACATAGTTATCTATGGCTTTGCTCTTTCTCTTACACCCCATAATTAATGACATCAAAACAGACCAAGAATCCCATCACTCCCAACTTTTTAACTTATCTACCCTATTTCTCTTTAATATGTTCTCTGCACAGACCCAAAAGGACTCTTCTACTCTTTGAAGAAAAAAATAATGCCCAGAGAATAAGCTCTAAGAGCACCTGTTCTCTGAATACATACTGTCCTTTTATTAACTCTCTAGCCTCAAATCATAGGACTGATCCCTGCTCACTTAACTACACTATCTTCTACATTCTAGCAACAGAGGCCTGATCCTACGCCAGGGCTATCCATTGCTTGTTTATCCTGCCTGAATACGCTCTTCATGGCTATCCATTAAAGTCACAATTATACCTTCTTTAAGTCTTTGTTCATCCTTTCTCACTGAGCTTTTCCCTTACCATCTTATTTAAAATTACTATCCTTTCTACTAGTAGACAAACTCCTTATTCCTCTTCATATATCCTTCATCTAGATTTCCCTTATTTCCCTCTGAGAAATAAGTTAGGAAAGGACAGAATATATTTATTCTTTATCTCCTCTTAAACTGTCATCTCCATGAGAGCTCAAATTTTGTTTTGTTAACTTCTTTATCCACAATGCCTAGAATAATGGCTCAAGAATTAGGTGTGTTTACCAAGTATTTGTTGAATGAATTAATTAATACACAAGGCCAAAAATTGTTATAGTGGTTGAATGTTTTCTCTATTTTTCTCTTTTTATATGAGCAATAATAGTTTGTATTTTAAATGTCATGGTTTCCTACATGATAGATTTCAGTTTTTAGTTTCCATCACAGTGTCTATAATATTTCATTTCTCTGTTTCCTTGTTTTGATTTTGGGAGCTCTGCTTTTGGCAAGCACTGGAAGAATCTAAAAATGTCCATTGTTTGAAAACAAACATTTAATGATAAATGTAGTAATAGTTCATGATTTAGTAGGAGTGGTAGTAGCAACAGCAGAGCAATCTTTCACTAGGGGCCTCATAAATTTTGGACCATGACTGATCTTTTACTTGCGTTGGTTTCCTGAACACTCAGAAAAATCCTATGAAATACACATTACTAACAGAGATGGAAAGTGAGGTGCAAAAGGTCATAGGTAACTGGCTCATTGTTACAGAATTGGTAATTGAGAAGTTGCAATGTTCATGATGGCAAGTCCTTCTCTATCAAGTTCACAGCATCTTTGTGTCCATTCAAGTGCAAGATATTGAAATTGATTTAATTTGCTCAATACCTACTTGTTAACATAATCGACTATCATATGGATTGAACATAATCAAAAGGATTGCAGTTTTCCTATGTATTTCCTCTACAGCAAAGTTTTATAAATAACTCACAACTCTAAAGTGAACTCCCTTTCTGAGCTAACAGTATCATATTCTTTGCCTGCATGTATTTGCTGCTAGAAGTCTTGTAGGATAAGCATGTGACTCTTTACACAGCCTGACTTTCCTTCTCAAGAATGGCCCTGCTGCCTTGAAAAGGACTCGTAATCACTCTGTTACCTTTCCTTAGATATGTTTGCTGGACTCCTTGGGGAGGCTTTGAAATTCTGACACTTCGTGTAAGTGCAGTGTTTGCCAAAAAAATATTCTTTGTTGGGGAAGCTGAGAACTTTTTTAATTTACTTATGGACACAGCATGGTTTATAGCCTCCCAGAGTGAGGAAATGGGAAAGGGAAATGGCAAAAACAAAATCGAAACCAGCTAGTTGGTAAAACAATTTTAGTTTGTACAAAAGGAGATAGGGAAACTCAGAGACATGAAACTCCTTCAGAAGTAATCAAAGTAGCTTAAGTGGAAATGATATTTATTGAGCACCTATTGTGTGCCAAACCTTGTATAAACTACTTGTGGAGGGTTTATACCATGTCTTTGCAACAAACCACTGATTCCCCGACCCCCCCTTTTTTATTTTTTTTTAGGTAGGAGCATTGTGTTTAAAGGGGTTTAAATACTTCTTCAAAACCGACTTTCTTCATGTCTCTTCATTTTCAAAATTTTAAGCCTTCAGATTAGATTAGCAGTTAGGAGAAGACTAATGGTGAGAACTCTGTGCTGGTGTGTAATTGAGTCCTCCTCTCTCTTTGTCAAATATTCACTAGATTTCTCTTTCCTTTTATTCCCTTCTTCCCCTAATCATACAACAGCCATATTTTATAGCATTCTGGAGGGATAGGAAACATTTTAAAATTAGTGGTAGGTAAAATCTTCCTCCTGAAGATCAAATATTTAACATTTGTTTAGTAATGATTAACCTCCCATTAAAATTCCACGTATCGTGTGTACCATGCCCCAGTTCTCTCAAACTGGATTCAAGATGGAGTAACAGGTGGCACATTTATCATTAAAAACCATGAACAAAGTCAGTGAAATCATATTTTCCCAACCATGCACATATGGTGGCATAGGACAGTGATGCCTGAGAGATGTGAACTCTAGGACTGTCCCCAGGTTACAGCCTAGTGAGGGATTCCAGATGGCAATACTGACAAGACAGACCCCGTCAGAGTCTAGCAATGCCACTAAGCTGAGCAGAGGGATATTGGAGTCAGGAATGTGGTTTAAAGCCCTAATATGAAGATCCAATATTATGTGCTGCCTTTTTATCAGGTGAAACCAAGAGGGCCTTAAATGGTATAAACACAGTTCACCTCTCGATTCTGCTCCCTTAGACGAGGTTCATGAGCCAAATAACCTTCCATATCATGGGGACTACTTCAGGCTGACTGCTGAATAATGGGTTCCAGTTTCTAGATGACACATGGAATTAGCCAGCAAACCAATCCCATTCTCTCATAGGAACTATGGGTCACCACACCCTCTCAACACCACAAAACCTGCCTCCCATCGTCTCTAGTTGTTCACTGTTCCCAACAGCCACCTCTCTAAGGTCATGTGTGGCATGCTGGGTCTTCCTCCCACAACTGTGAATATGTGACTAATGATACATGTGATTATGATCAAAATCCTCCATCCAGTGTTGGATAACATAGACTTAGTGATCCTATTAAGTCTATGGTGAAAATCTCTTCCTCACCAATGGAATGAATAGAAGGTAATTAAAAGAGGAAGGCCCAGATGGGAAAAGTCTGCAGGTCAAAGCACAGGAGAAAAGAGATCTTACACAGAAAGAAAGCAAAGGAAATGGAGCATTTCCTCAAATCTTTATGTCCTCACTGACCAACACATCTATGGTCAAGACTACTTGAGGACAGGAAAAGACTCATGCAAGCAGAAAGGAAAAACCTTATAATGCACGAAGTCAGAGAACTTAGAAAACTCCGTAGTGGGGCAAAATTAGATGAAGGTTACTGTAATCTAAGGCTACCAAATAAATTGCTTCAAATCCAACTCAAAAGAATCTCTTTCAAAGTAACTTAAATGAGTTCAAGGACAAAGTTCAAGAATATTTACAGATATACAAAAGTATCCAGCAACAACAAAGTTAAAAGTCACAGTATATGGCATTCCATTAAAAGCTATCAGTAAGGCTAAGAATCAGGAAAGTACCATCCTTAAAGAAAAGGGAAAAAAAATCCAGAGAAACAAACCCAGAAACACCCAGATACAGGCATATCACCTTTTGTTGTCCTTCACAACTACACATTTTATAAGTTGAACGTTAAGGGCAAGCTGGCATCAAGTAAGTCTGTCGTCACCTTTTTTCCAACCGCATTTATTCACTTCAAGTGTGTCACATTTTGTCAAGTCTCCCAGTATTTCAAACTCTTTTCCATTATTCTATCTGCTATGGTGACTTCTGATCCATGATTACAACTTGCTGAAATGATTTCATTTATATATTTATTTATGTTTATTCTATATCTAATTTTATTAACTACTTTAGCTTAATTTTTAAATTAATTTGTACACTGGTATTTTTAAAACAATGCTACTGTACCCTTAATCGACTACTGTATAGTGAAAAGATAACTTTTATGTGCACTAGGAAGCCAAAAATTTCATTTGATTTCACTTTATTGTGATACTCGCTTTATTGCGGTAGTGTGAAACTAAACCCACAATACTTCCAATGTATGCCATTTTAATAGAATGCCGAGACAAGGACATTAGAAATGTTTACGATTAAATTTCTCTATGTTCAGGAAGAAAAGGGAAATCTTAAATATGTTAGCAACATGAATATACAAAATGAAACAAATTCAACTTCATAATGTGAAAACTGTAGTATCTGCCATGACGAACACATTGGTTTCACAGACAGAAGAATATATGCTTCAGGAGAAAGGACTTATGAACCTGAAGACACAACAACGGAATCTATCCAAAATCAAATACAGAGAGGAAAAAGGCAAGGGGGGGAAAAAGAAAAAAAGAATGGGTCATCAGTGAGCTGTGGGACAACTACATGTGGACTACCATATGTATAACTGGAGTCAAAGGAAAAAAAAATCAGGGAAGGATTAAAAAAATAAAGAAAAAATAAATTTGAGGAAATAATTTTACCAAGTTCAATAAAAACTATAACCACACAGATCCAATAAACTTAATAAACAAGTACAGCAAAAGCAAACAGGGCAAAGGCACATCTTAAACCAACTGTTAAACTATGAGAAAGGGGAAATCTTCAAGTACAGAAAAGCTGTAGGTTTTAAACAAAAAAAAAATGAAGAATGGTGGGGTGCCTGGGTGGCTCAGTCAGTTGAGCGTCCTACTTCAGCTCTGGTCATGATCTCGTGGTTTGTGGGTTCGAGCCCCGCACTGGGCTCTGTGCTGACTGCTAGCTCAGAGTTTGGAGCCTGCTTCAGATTCTGTGTCTCTTCCTTTCTCTGCCCCTCCCCTGTTCATCCTCTATCTCTCTTTCTCTCTCAAAAATAAATAAATGTAATAAATAAAGAAAAAAGTGGTAAAATTTCTCAAAGGATACAATCTGAGCCAGAAGAGAACCAAACAACTCTACTAAAGAAAAGAGCAATTAACAGCATAGAGAAATAAGCTTTCAAAAATGAAGATGAAATACTTTCTAAGATATATAAAGCTTAAAGAATTAACCACCAGCAAACCTGCACTACAAGAAATGCTAAAGAAGTCCATACAGGAGGAAAATGACACAAAAAGGGAAATGTGTATCTAAACAAAGTAATTAAGGACACCAGAAATTATAAAATGTGGGTAACTGTAACCTCTTCCTCTTGTTTTTAATCTCTGTAAAATGAATTTAATGTATATTATAAAGATGAAAGTGAAGTGTAATTCTTATAACATATTTAGAAGTTAAATATATGAATAACAATGTTACCAAGGCCAGTGGGGGAAGGGGATGTGAGAAGAGAAGTTCACATCAAGTCATGTATTATTTACATTATAATTAAAAGATGCACAAAGAGAAATAATGGATACTTCTCCTAAGGACCCAACAGCATATTGATAGGCCTCCTATTCTGAAAAAAAAAAATTTGATAAACTAAATAAATCATATTAGATTATAATACATTGAATAAATTAGCACTCCATGAATCCATATTGATACAATAGACAAAAACTAATTATGGAAGAGAAAGCTCTTATTTTACCCCTCAAGTTTATACTTTCCTGATGTATACAGATTTTTTTTCTCCAGTCATATACATGGATGGTGTTCTGTAGACACCACCTAAATTCTACTTTCTGTTATAAATTGGTAAGCTAGCTCAATGTAATCACAGACTCATTAAACTACACTGACAGCATACTTGAAGGCATGAAACAAAACTTTATCTATATTTGGAATTTTTCTCATTATTACTTTTATTGATTTAGAAACACAATTTGATTTATTTGCTTATGTTTCTTGTCTATAACTTTTGTAATCTTTATGAAAAGTCTGTTTTCGTGATATGCCTGGCCCAGTTTTGAAATCCAAGGGAAAAAAGGGTAGGATTTTGATAACCTTACCTCAACGGATTCTTCAAACTTTTAAAATGAAGCTATGTGTTCAGCATTAGTGCTGAACTTGATTTGGCAATTTCTGAATCCAGAAATAACTGCTTATGTGTAAAACTGCCTGATGTGTAAAACTCCTAGCCCATAAGTTACAGAGATCATCTTTAGTATTTCTCAGCAACAAAATAAAATTAACTAGTACTCTCTTAAGACAAGCTACAGAGGGGCACCCGGGTGGCTCAGTTCGTTAGGCATCCAGCTCTTGATTTTGGCTCAGATCCTGATCTCACACAAGGTTCCTGACGCTGAACCTCACACTCAGGCTCTGACTCTGCTTGGGATTCACTCTCCTGTCTCCTTCTCTGCCCTTCCTCTGTCTGTCTGTCTGTCTGTCTCTCTCTCTCCCTCCCTCCCTCCCTCTCACTCACTCTCACTCTCACTCTCTCTCTCTCTCTCACACTCACACACACACACACTCACTCTTTCTCTACCCTTCCCTCCCTCCAAATGAGCTTAAAAAGAAAAAAAGACTAGCTACAGAAATAAGAAAAACAATTTTTAGTCTCTTTTTCTTTGTATCTTGATACCACATATATTGCAAAAATGGCCATTCCAGTAAATTTAACAAAAACTTTGACAATACACCCTTACACTGGGCATATACTAAGTTTCAGGTATGCCTATTTTGGGAAATAGATAGAAATTCTCTCAGGGAGACAGAACTTAAGTTTCCTTCCTTCCCCCAGTCCTATTTATTGAATGTCAAATTGCCAGTAACTATTCTATCTTCAAAATATAAACCCCTTACAATCAAGTTTCAGATGCTGACCATCACTGTCCCACCTTATGAAAAAGATCTGGTAACATTGTCTGATTTGAATATGGATTTTTCTTATATAAAAATTGCTAAGTATAATCTAGGTATTAAAACTAACAATAAACAGTATATTAAAGTAATTTGGAATGACCTTTGACAGAAGATTTTGAAAATACAGGTTCTGGGATTTATTTACAGAGAGCTATTAGACATACTTTAGAAAATTATCTTCAGATGATCAAGACCTCAATGAGATCCTTACAAAGAATCAAGTGATCTTTATTGCCTCAGGACAAGAAATTACCTGGTTTTCTCCCTAGATATATTTTCCAACTTCAGCTTAGGTCATCATCTCCCGGTTTTTGAGTTTGAGTCCTCCCATTGGCCTCTGCACTGACAGCTTGGAGCCTGGAGCCTGCTTTGGATTCTGTGTCTCCCTCTCTCTGCCCCTCCCCTGCTTGTGCACACGTGTGCTCGCTCACACTCTCTCATAAAAATACATAAACCATTAAACAAACATTTAAAAAGCCTTTAAAAAAGGATAAAAATCAAAAATTTAAAAAGGTACTTGGCCCTTAATAATATAGAAAAACGTCCAAGGTGTGAATAATCCATTTGCTATGGGAGCCGAGCAAACTCTTTGCTTCTCTTGTTCATAGTAGCGTCAACTTCTAAAAGCCTCATGCATTTAGAAATTTGAGCCCACAAAGGAGACCAATGGACACGAGAAGGCCAGAGCAGAACAAACGGGAAATGTACTTGAAACTCAGAATTACAGCAGGCCCATGCTTGCTTGGCATAGTCCTAAGGCTGTGTTTTCAATAATGAAGATAGAATCACCTGTATCACTTATTCCTAGGTGTGACTACCACACCAGCATCCCACGGAGCATTGTGAGACTGAATGCAGTAAATGTATGAGCAGACTGTGTGTATGTGTGCATGTATTCGGCCTGGGGTGAGCAGTTAGGTAGGACATGTGAATTTGAATGGTTCTTGATTAAGGAACACAGCAAGTTCTCACAACAGCCCCAAACCTGTTTAGTATATCAGAAGATGATTACGGTGTGAGTACTTATTTGGCCACTAAACTACTTTCAGGTGAATCCTTTGGCCCAGCTGATGTTAATAACTCCATTTCTATCCAGAGCTTTTAGATTTGCTGTACTCTCTGAAACACCCTTTGTCCCAGATTTTTGTTAGAGTTACTCAGGCCTCATTTCACCAATTTCCTCTCACCAACGTATTGAGAGACCCCATCATTCCTACCCCCAAGTACTCTACCATAGAACTCTGTTTCATTGAATTCATAGTACTCATCACTAGGTAAAAATACCTCAAAAAGAACTGCCTTCCCTGTTGAACTGACCTGCCCTCACTTATAATGTAACCTCTTTGACAGCAGGGATTTTTATGATTTTATTGAATAGATGTTTTATACTCAACTCCTATTAGGTGACCAATAAATGCTTATTGAACCCTATCAACCAGAATTTAGGACAGGTTTTATTACAAAGTAACTGCTTCCATATAGAACTGAAAAGATTTACTGAGATTCAATTTCCTCAAATGTATAATGAGAGCCAGGCGTGTTTAACTCTGCTAACCTAACTGTAAATATAAATAGACTACATGGGGGTGTGTAACAGGTTCCAAAATGAGTATCTAGTTCTTTCTCAATAAGAAATTAGGAAGAACCACGAGCCACTGTAGTTCAGAAAGTAGTGTCAAGACCCTAGAAGTTAATCCACTGGGCTGGTCTCGGTGTCTTTTTCTATCTTTTTTTTTTAAATTTATTTTTGACAGAGAGTACAAGAATGAACGTGACACAGAGAGAGGGAGACAGAGAATCCCAAAGACACTCCACACTGTCCAACTCAGGGTTCAAAAACCCAAAATCTGTGAGATCATGACACAAGTCAAGATTAAGAGTCACAAGTTTAACTGTGTCATCCAGGTGTCCCATCATTCTTTTTCATGTGTCCTGAAGTGCTATGCTACCCCCATGTGCCCTACAATTTGGTTTCTTCCATGTTTCAGAATCCTTCCTCATTTATGCCTGATCTTACAATGGATCACAGTATTTTTCAAGTTTGCAATGCTTATCCACTGATTGCTATCAAGTTTGCTCTATTACACTTTGCCACCCACTACGATGTATTGTTTTGTTTTTTCTAGAGAATATCTAGTGATTTTCAACTCTATTTGCACATTGTTCCTACCTGTACCATCTTCCACTGTTATTAGTATATATAAAGGTAAAATATTTTTAAATAGATTATGACCAGCCCCTCCCCCGCTCACACTGTCTCTCAAAAATAAATGTAAAAACATTAAAAATAATAAAAGATTTGCATTTAAGGTGTTTAAGAAACATGACCATTATAAAACAAAATAAAAAACTTAAATTTTCAAGTAATGACACTAACAGAAAACTATTAAAATAATCAAGGCCAAATGACTATTCCCAAATTCCAGTTCCCTTCTCTGAAGACTGCCCAGGAAAGTTCAGGGGAGGTTTTGCAGAGGGAAAATATATAACCCTATGCATTTAAAAATATATGCAAATATATGGTTGCTGTATTTTGAACTCAACCTCATTTTTGTTAACTCCTCATTTGCTATGCGTGTTTTCTATCATCCCAGTGTCAAGGGAGTAAGAAGCCCGCTGCCTCTGGAACCTTTCATGGCTCCTTGTCAGACCATTAAAACATGCCAAAACCCACAAGACCTATCTTGAGATGAGTCACCAACAGAAAGCCCTTTTACTTCTTCAGGTAACACCTGCATTTTTTAATGGGACATGCATTGTCATGGTGATGGAGGACAGGTGTCAATAGTGATGAGATGGAAAAATAACTTCAATGTAAGTTCTGTGGAGCTAGGACCGAAACATCACACTAATAGTCCGATTTTGCTGTTTTCCAGGATTGCCATTAAGTGGGAACAGGAGGGACACAAGGGGTGATACTCCTCATGGTAGCAGCGCAGTAAGTGGTGGTTTCTCAGTGTGTGGTCCATGCACCACGTGATGTGTAACGTTGGCGTCTGGAAGTGAAAGGTCAAGAAATAGTTCTTGAGGAATCTTCAGTGCAAAAAAGGTGGTTTTATTCAAGCATGGAGACAAGACCGTGGGCGGGAACAGCTGCACTGAGAAATGGCTGATTATATATTTACAAGTTGAGAGGGGGTTAGGGAAAGACGAAGCCTCCAAGGAATTTGGAACTAAGATTTCCAGGACCTTGAGGGGCTGGCTGATTTTAGAATAAGTTACTACTGTCTAGAAAAACCTTCCTCATGAGACCCTTCACATGTGTACCCGTGGACCACATTTGGACATGACTGCTCTCTTGGGGGGCAGGGGCAGAGGGGAGTAGAGATAAAACAAATTCTCAAAGGGATTTTCATGTGTTTAGGAAGACCTAACAGGATCTGGAGGGTGGGCTAATGTCTGGTTGCCTTGTGCCTCTAACAAAGTATTAACATGGAGGAAGATGGGTACTTGAGGAAAGTAAACGGGCTTTAAGTAGTAAGGAAATTCAATTTTTTTCTATTTATTTTGCCTTCATTCTCCATATCACGACCCATATATAAAAAAAATAGTGAATGTATGTTTAAAAAGTGTAGTGCCCTCACCCAACCATGCTGGCACCCTGCTGGAGGGCTTCCAGCCTCCAGAACGTTCCTGGGTTCAAGAGAGCGAGGTACAGAGATCCTGAACTCATCTCATGCCACAGACAAACCAAAGCTGCACAGACACACGGAACAACTGCCTCTGAAAAAAACCCTAAAAGCTTGTCTGAGCAGCTCCTGCATATCCGGGGAAAGGACAACACAGAAACAGAAGAGTCTGAGGTGCCATCTCCCCACCAAGCGCCCCGCTCCCCAGCCCCACTGGCGTCCACGGCCACGAAAAGTGGGGGGAGGGGGCCCTCACCTCAGGGAAGAACGCCCAAAACATCTAGCTCTGACCGCAGAGGGGCGCGAGAACGAGCCGCAAACTACACAACAATGAAGAACGGTGCACTCACCTGCTCCGGGGTTCGGCAGAGGCAGCAGGTCCAGAAGTGCTGGGACTTTCTGTGGAACACGCTCATCTGCTAAGCGCGAAGCGTCGGTCTGACAGGCCAGGTCGGCTACGGTCACACTTTAACAGGCCGCTGGACGGCAGGCTGCTCCGGCTCCGGGCGGCTCCGGCCTCTGACCACGCTCTTTGTGGCGTCGAGGCCCCTCCCCCCGCCAGGTGCCATCCATCACCTCCAGGGGGCGGAGTGCCTTCCGGCACCGAGATCTTCCTACCTGATAATCTTGAGTGTTACCCCCACTAAATCGCAAAGCAAGACCTCTTGTTAATGGCCTCAAAAGTTTTGAGGCTGCACAAACTGTTCTTAAAACTATCTGCATTCTTATGTCTAAATGGACCGAAGATTTAAATATTTATAAAAATCTTTAGAAATTCTGTATGTTCTGCTAGAAGAACTTCATTTGCTGGTATCTTATATTTATTTATTTATTTAATGTGTATTCATTTTTGAGAGAGAAAGAGAGAGAGCTCGCAAACAGGGGAGAGGCAGAGAGAGAGGCGACACAGAAACTGAAGCAGGCCCAAGTTTCAAGCTGTCAGCGGAAAGCCCAGAAATCTTGACCTGAGCTGAAGTTGGAGGCTTAACCACCTGAACCATCTAGGTGCCCCTTATTTATTTAGACTTTTTTTTTGGGGGGGGGGAGGGGAATGGAGAGAGAGCCTGAGCAGAGCAGAAGGGAAAAGGGAGATTTTTTTTTTAAGAGGAGAGTTAGCACAAGTGAGGGGGGGCAAAGGGGGTGGGGGTGGGAAGACAGAGGATCCCAAGCAGACTCCACACTGACAGCAGAAAACCTGATGTAGGGCTTGAATGCACGAACAAAACCGTGAGATCATGACCTGAGCCAAAGTCGAACTCTTAACTGACTGTGCCACCCAGGTGCCACACAAGACAATCTTAAACAGGTTCCACGCTCAGTGCAGAGCGTGAGGCCGGTTTAGATCCCAGAAACCTGTGTTCAGGGCTTGAGCCAAAATCAAGAATCAGATATCAACCAGCTGAGCCGCCCAGGAGCCCCAATAGTTTGTGAGTTATTTAAAGTCTAAATGTAGAAACTGTAAACGTGTAATTCGCACAGGTCTTTGCATTTTTCCGGTTCACTTGATCATCTAGGAAAGCCCCCACAAAATGTTCTCCAAAATGTTCTGGAGATATGTATGACCAGATCCAGTTATTCTTGTCACTTTGAGAAATGCCTGGCCTTGTTGGGGGAGCAGTCTCTTGTGTCCCTCGGTCAGCATTTGATAGGATTCCTGAGATGTGAGGCCCTCCGGCTCCCTCAGCTTCTTCCAGTCCAGAACTGCCCAGTGTTCTCCGTGGCTACTGACAGCGACTTTGATCCAAGAAGCTTCCTCTGAGGCAGATTTCCTGTTTTTCCAAAAAGCAAATTTGTTACACTGAAAATTGTTAAATAAAATATTTTGTGCTCTCAAACAAAACAAAACAAACAAACCCTTCTTTAAGATGTTGCGCACATCATGCAGCCTCCCTATCCTGGCCCACCCATCCTTGCACTGATCCCAGTCCTGCCCCTTTCCTACTATTGCCCTCCTCCAATTTGTCTTCTGCCCCATTCTATTTGGCGCACATTCCATCTCCACACCTACTGCTCCTTGCAGTGCCCTTTGAGACTGTTCTCTCTGCCTTAAGGTGCATGGTGGCCACCTCACTGGATGTCCAGTATCTGTCCTGGATGTCCAGTATATTCCAACCCTATCTGATTAGCCTCTACATCAGACTGATCAACTCTACTCAGATCAAAAGCCTAAAGCTGGAAGTGCTGAGCAAACTAATTAATGAAGCTAGAATCCTTATTGTCCTACAAAAATGCCAGACCTATATTCACAGCATGGTCAGGAACTTTAGGGCATCATGATCCAGGCCATTGGACACTGTGCAGCTAACATAGGATGAGTGTGTGACACCTGCCTCAATGGCCTGATGCAGCTACTGTTTCACTGGGATGCACTATTCATCACAGACTCAGTGGTCATCATTAAGAAGCTTCTGCAGAGGCAGCCAGCATAGCAGGAGAGTTCGTAAGTTGGCAAAGCTCACAAGCAACATCTAGGTGCTCATAACTTGAGCCAGGATCCTGTGGCTCATTGATGAGTACTGTGAACATGTCTCCAGTATTCACCTGATGTCCTGGGAAAAAGGGCCAAGTCCTTCACAGCAGACCAGGACTTCATCAAACTGCAGGTCATCAACCTGGCAGCCAAGCGCTACCTGACCAACCCTAAGCAGAACAAGCTGTTGACCCAGTCTATACTAAGGCTGGCCAAGTCCCACCAGAACCATGATATCCGTGACCTACCACACTTCACCTGGCAGTTTATCGTCTCTTTAGCGCAGGGTGGAGCCCTCGGCCACCATGCAAAGAAGCTCCTCCTAGCACCCAAAGTAACCCCAGGCTTGGGGTCATCCTTCAAAGACCAGCTGGGCTCACTGTCCCACCTACTAACTCCAAGTCCACAGGCTACCAAGAGCTTCCGGACTGGCCAGAAGAAGCTCCAGACACATCTGCATGCAATATAAAGGTACCTGAATGGACCAAGTGTTCAATGTGGCAGAAGAGGAAGGAGAGGAAGAGGAGTCAGGCCCCACAGAGTCCACAGATAGGCACCCAGAGCCCGAGAGCGAATCAGCAAAGACAGCAGTGAGAGCAGCTGGAGAGTCAACCATTGAGACCAACAGTGAAGGCCAAGATGAAGGTGAAAAGAAAGGGAGGAGTGAGAGTGAACATAGCAAAGAGGAAAATGAGAAGGGGAAAATGAAGAAGATGCCAGAGGGACAAGGAGAAGGCTTGTCTTCCGGGAACAGCAGAGATTCCAGCTGTAGCTCATCAGTTTGAGAAGACATTGGAGTCCTAGGAGCAGCAGGGGAAACTGCCTCCTGAAAGGAAGAAGGAAACAAAACAAAACAAAACAAAACAAAACAAAACACCCTCCCTGTGGAACAAGTACCTCTGCAGCCAAAGAAATGTCTTTATTTGATCTAGAGGATTTCTCCCTCCTCCTGTCCAGCTTCTGTTCCTCCCACAATTTTATCCACCAGTCTGGCTGCTGACCCTGAGGGCCTGATATTCACAAACAAACAAAAAATACCTTGATCCCTTTGCTGCTGAGTCCAGTGTCAGGGGTTGGGAGGCAGGAGCTACTGCACTTTGTTACTGGTGAAGGCATCCGGCCTTTCTCCCTGGGGCCTCCACATGC
Organism: Suricata suricatta; assembly: GCF_006229205.1. Lineage (NCBI taxonomy): Eukaryota > Metazoa > Chordata > Mammalia > Carnivora > Herpestidae > Suricata > Suricata suricatta. The sequence goes on from NC_043715.1 coordinate 23,457,956, forward strand.
ACACTCACTTTTCCAACAGCTCCAATGTCCCCATCAGTGACCTGCAGGTGAGCACCCCTAAACTGCCTGAAGGCATCAGAGTCCTGAAATTGAGTCCCTAGCACCCAGAGAATCTGTAACTGCTGTAAAGGGCATTAATTTCTGTAACTCAACCTAGGTGCTCAACTTTCAGCTATGAACCCAAACCCATCTCCATTCAACCATCCATTGCATAGCAGATGGCCCCTGTGTGTGTTCACGATTGAGAATGAGTTCAAGAAGGTATAGCTGATGGACATGAATGAGATCACAGAGAAGATCAAGCTGCCAGACATCTGTCGGAGTGACCACAGTGTGCTGCAGAAAGTGACTGCCATTACCAACCTTGACTGTGTCCCTTGTCAGACATATGACAAGTATAGGTTTGAAGGAAGGATGCTGACCAGTGGGAGCCTGGCCCTCCTGACCCTGGACACCCTGCCTACTGGAGCTGCCACTGAGTGAGAAGACAGTGACTGGCACTGTGCTGGTGAAGGACATGGCACACACACACACACTCGTATCCAGTAACTCCCAAGCATCGTGACCATTGACCTCTTTGGCCCCCACCTGTTACTCCATCATGACATGGAGGCGTGTTAGCCTCTCTCTCTTTCTCTTTCCCTCACATCAGACTCCCATCCAAGACAGCATCCAGAAGGACCCTCTCTCCCTCTGGTCATGACCAGGCTCCCTCCACAATTCCCCTCCCCATGAGTTCCCAGTGACCTGGGCAGAGGGACACAGCAGCCACTCCATTCAGTCCTCCCAGATTTCTGTAGCTATTTATGAAGCAAAATCTCAGTATTTTCCTAATATACTTTATAACATATATACAAGATGGATAATATCTAGACGTATTGCAATTATTTTGCAGTATATACAAATATCAAATCATTATGCTGTACACCTGAAACTAGTATAATGTATGTCAATTACAGCTCAATAAAAAATAAATACATAAAATAAAATGTGTATTTCTGAGCTACAGTCCAGGAACATCGAATCAGAGTATCTGGGGGTGAGCCTAGAAATCTTCCTCTGAAAAGTGCCCAAGATGATTTTAAAGCTACATAAAGGTGGAAGGAAGGAAGGAAGGAAGGTAGGTAGGTAGGTTAGTTGATGCTATGCCTTAGACACCTCTTGTTTCACCAGTACACCCTATCCATCCTGGGCTTTTCCATATTGGACCACCCCTTGGAGGGGAGTCTGGCAAACTGGCATTGAGGCACCGGAAAAATTACCAAAAAGGTAAATAAGTGATATCTCTGGAGCCTGTACATTCTACAGGAGCTCATCAACAACAGTCAAACAAATGAGCATCTAAGACACAGTTCTTGAGAGACAATTATCCAAACTCAAAGAAGAGTGCGATTTCTAACCTTAAGGAGTTTACAATCTGATGGGAGACAATGCTACACATAAAAGTTAAGTGAGGAAAAAAGAAAATACAATCACCTTAATTACTTGGGTAATTGTCTTGACCTTCGACTACATAGGTTGAAACCCTAAATGGTTTTCTAACCCCCCAGACCTAGATTTTCCATCAGATATCCCAAATACATAACCATAATGTAGTCTAGACTTTTAGACTCTTGTCTAGAAATTTCTTTTGGTTTACTCTGACAGACTATAATCTAGAATTTAAAGGTATGTCTCCTTTCAAATATTCTGAATTATTTTCTCAAAGTAGAATCAGAAATCCAATAACTTTCAAATCTTCTACTACTTTTGTAGTCAAAAGTAATACTCGACAGCTGTTATTCTTCCATTCATTCATTCATTCATTCAAAGTAGTAAACCCAGAGTAATGCATATCCTGGGATATTAAAGATTGCTAAAATTTAGTCCCTATTCTAATGATCCATAGCCTGAGATATACGGCAAATATATAAGTGATCATATGCCCTAGTTTTATAATATGTATATACATATATTAATACATACAGTATACCACTGTCTGATTCACTATCGGGCTCTGGGTGCCTATTTGGGGATTCTGTGGAGCTTGACCCCTCTTCTTCTCCTTCCTCTTCCCCCAGAGTAAATACTTGGTACCTTCAGGTACCTCCACATTACATGGAGACTATATATATGTGTATATATATGCATGTGTATATATATATATATATATATATATATATATATGTGTGTGTGTGTGTGTGTGTGTGTATATATTTATGTGTGTATATATATATATATAACACATTCCATTAGATGGCAGATAATGATTTTAGAATGCATGCAAATGAGTGAAATTACTACACAGAAAGTAGTTCCATATAAGTTAGGTAGAGATGGAGCTCATATTTTAAGCCAGCAGGGATATGGGTAGGTGACAGATAAGGCAATGAATCTTATTTTAGCAATGCAAAGTAAAGGACCTGTAATGATCTACTCAGTGAAAAGAATGTGCTCCTTAAATAGTCACTATCTGACATGCTTTTTCCATTTGATAACTAGATTAACCGTGACACAATAGGATTTAGGGCATGGGGAGGACGGGAAGAAGAGCTCTCAACATAGAACAGAAATAGGGCTAGGGAACAGGGTTGCCTTGCCCCACCAAGTGGAGAAATGTCATTTGTGAATGAAAGCACCCATCAAAGAATTTCCAGCAAGAAATCCTGGGATGCCTTCGTTTGTCATCCAGGCTCCTTCTAGCTGTGGCAGGAGTCTCAGATGCTAATTGCCACCACAAGTCCCTAGATTTACACACTGAACACTATGACATAATCCTGGGTGAAGACGATGAGATTGGGGAAGACAGATCTCTTCAGTCCTGCTGTGAGAGTAGAGAAAAGCAAACCCAAAGCTAACCTGACAATTTTCCCTTTAATTGATTTAAATTAGGAATTCCTCCAACATCCAAACTGTTTTCTAATTAAGTTCGATATGAATGATGGCCCATATTGTAGGTGGTTGAAAGGTGAGTTTTCCAAAATAATCATGAATTAGGGATGTAATCTAGTTTTGTGGAGGTATAATCCATGCTATTCAGATGACATCTTTCAACATGGTTGGGGGGGTCGGATGGCAGTGACTAGATTATTTTAGGTTTTAATAAAATGGCAGTTCCTACTCAAAAAGGCTTCCAAATGCTAAGGTTTGTTTTAAAAATAATTTTGATGAGATGTATTTTTATTCATTTTAAAAATTGATTATCTGCTCCTAAGAAAATATTTGGGATACAGAAAATAGAAAAATAGCGGAAAAAAAGAATACCCATAATATTGGACGTAGTCATTAATAATTGTATAACATTTCTGGTATGCAGATTTCCCCAGCCATATTCCCCCACGATTATCTCCCATTCGCTTTGTTCCACTCTGCTTTTATAAAAAAACCTACATTAATACTAGCTAATTTCACTAACCAAAAGAAATCTGAAGAAAACTTTCACTTTTACACAATAGTAATTGCTTTTTTCCTTGTAAAAGGTTTCATAGGAAAACTCTACTTTTAGATGGTGGGGAAATCTGTACTCCTTGCCTGCTTTATATTTTAACCTTTACATAATTTTGAGATCATTCTGAATATTATATGTATAAAGTACATATGCTCTCATGTAATATAAAGCAAACATGTTTCCATGATATTGAAATACTTTGCAAAGGCAAAATTCATCCTCGCATACTATTTCCTCATGTAAAGCGTACCATAATTTCTTCTTTCAATTATAAGTGCCATTTCCAAGTGTTCAAAATTTTCAGGAAGGCTGTACAAGATGGATATTAATGTGCATATTTTAACTTTTAGCTGGTTTTGATTTTTTGGTTTGTTTATTGACTTCTCAGGATTTCTTTCCAGAAATAAGATTAAGACGTATCTAAGAGTATAATGTATTTTGTGACATTTTTGATAAGGTTACCTCAATTTTTCCCTGACCATCAAGGTAAAACTGTCCACTTACTGTAACCATTCCCATATTAAATATTCTGATTTTTATATTTGTTCATTTCTCTAACACTGAAGCCAGGTTTGTATTGATTTGAATGCTTAGAGGTAGAATATTTCTGTATGTGTTTTTCAGTCAATATTCTCTCGTAAATGTCTATTCAAACCTTTTTTATTTAACACATGAAAACAATGTTGTCAATTCCTTATTTTTAAAGGATACGGTTGATTTGTGGAGAGATTTGTAATAAAAATGTGCATGAAAATTCACTCTTCTGTAGTTTTGGCTCTCACAATAGTTCACTAAAATTATCTCAAATTAAACAATAGTAGGAATTCCCTCTGACACATACAGACTCTCACTCTCCCATCAAACTTTTTTAGCCTTAAGTCACCTGTGCAGCAGGTTCCCATAGCACTCAGGAAGAACGGACCCGGGATCCCCTTCCAAGGTAGGCAGATGGCCTCTAGGGCCTTGAACAGAGAGAAAATATGTTTGGGTTCCCCATCTTCCTTCTTCTCCCTGCATCGCTAACCACACACCAGTGGCCTGAGAACAATTTGATGGTTCCATCTGGAGACTCCAATTTCCTTTCAAAAGGTGCTGAGGTTAAGAGAACTTGGTGATTCACTGGAAGGAGAGAAAAGGTTTAGAGGTAGTAAGAAATAAAAACAAAACAAACAAGAAAACACCCCCTACCTCTGGTTAGAGAAATATTTGTGCTTCACAATGAGCTCATCCGAGATAAATAAATATATAAATGAATGAATATTTATTTTCTTTATGGGGATACCACTGAAAAATTCAATAAAGCCAGTTTCGCACACCCTTTTTCTTTCTCCACACCAGCTCTCTATTATGGCAATTTGCCACAGAGATTTCAAAAGTATCAGGTTTATTGTTTCTGCTACTGCCTAAGACCGCTGTCCATTAATAAATATATCTAAAATAACACATTTATGTATGAGTCAATGCACATGTTTATACTGAGCTAATGTGAAAGAGGATTTATTCTTGGCCAGTTCTGTATAAAATACATTTCTCTATCAAAAAAATATGTTTTTATTAGCCAACTGCTCTTTAAAATTTGGGATATGCTTCTGTGGCAGGGGGAGGGGAGAGATTGAAGTAATTCAGTAAGAAAATTATAACTAAAAGTTCTATTATTCCATCCATATTAAAATTGAAATAAAATGAAAATATAATAAGACTCAAAATAAACTTGAAGTATGAATATAACATGAACTATTAGAAATAATCATATTTTCCCTGATAGAAAGTGAATAAATGGAATACACTTCTCATTCCGTTTCTCTCTCCAGCACTTCTACATGTATTGTTCCATGAGGGATTTTTATTGTCATTTATTTTCAACCTTCTGACCTTGGTTTCCTTGACTGCAAAGTAAAGTTAATTTTTCCTACCCCATTACACCTTTGTGAGAATTATAAGAGAATTACATGTAAATTAAATACCATATAGCCTCATATTTGGTAGGGGTTCATTAAAATGTATGTCTATCAGGTCGCATTTGTCCTGAGTACTATAAATTATGCATGGCATAACCCATAACTTTTTATTCTTATTTAGAGTGGGGGCAATGAGAACCAACTGCTTTTATCATTTGAGAGAAAATGGCAAAACCTAAGACAGAAAGTCTTCATTTTGAAAGCTTAAAGGCATCAATTGATTCATTTTTGTAAGCAATGTCCCTCCTTTTAAAGAGGATCAATATAGCAAGATGCAGGAGAGAATCTCTCTTCTGATCATCGATGAAGGGAAACGTTAGCTCTACTTCTTAAACACAGATGGCTAGCAGAGAGAATAGGGAATGACGTGTTAGGGTCCACAGTTGAGGAACAAAACGGAATGTGTGAGGGAAATGCAAAGGGACTATTAAGGGCATCTCACAAATCAAGCCTTTGTTAGGTCTCCGTGACTGTGAAGCTGTCAGGATTTGTTTAGCTAATGACTCTCACTTGTTAAAATTTTAACTGTGGCTCCTTTGGCTGCATTTCAAAGGACTCATAACATTCTTTTTATTATTTGTTTCCTGTTTGAAAATACAATTTCACATGAGTATTTATTATCATTTAACAATATAAGGGCATTTATTCAACTTCTGACCCTCCATCCTCCACTCTAACCATTTGTTCTCCTTCTAGCAAGACTGTATCTGTCCACTTCTCTTCTACTGGGAGTTGGAGACTTCTTCCAGGATAAGCAAAGCATGCAGGGACTGAAGTGGAATGAATGTAAAGAAGAGGGAATGCGAGGTGTCATTTTGGGGCACGTGGTCAAATTGCTGAAATCATTGAACATTTATGGAAACACTCTGCTAAGAAATGTAGTTATATCACCTTATTCGATACCCATTAGAGTCCTGCAAGAGAACAGTTACTTTCATATTCATTTTGTGGGCAAGAAAACTAAGCCTTAACAAGGTTAAGTAATTTATTCAATGTACACTATTGATATATTTCTAATCACCCCTGGCTATTTGAAAATAAGGGCTGTGAGACAACTTTATAAAATTTCATGAAAACAACCTATAAAGCTTTTAGGTTTCGATTTTATAAATGAGAGTTAATTAATTTGCCTAAGTTTGCACAGCTCAGTAAGTGACCCAAAAGGATTTGAGCACAAACCTGTAAATTTGACCTTAAATCTATTCCATAGTTCTTGACTCTGTCATGTATCTCTTTTGGTAACTACCCATCAATGGGTATTGTAAGTGATAGAAAAAAGTAATAATAAAATTTGGTCCTTTCCCTCAATATGCTTAGAACCCCACCAGGAGAATTAGCTGTGATTAAAAAAAAAAACAAAAAAAGTCTAGAGCCTAATGTATAGAGTGAGAATGATCACCAGACAAAAACAGTAGAGAACTATGAGGTCAGATGAGAGAGGAGAGGTTTGAGAAAACCCAGATGAGGAATGGAAAGGCCACCAGCCATTTTCTAACATGGTGGGATTAGGTAAGAAGATCTGTATCAGCGATCAGAGGATTGACAAGAGAGCTATTCTAAAAGAATGACGCTCTTCATTCGACTCATAGTGATACAATACAACTTTAATACTTTAGTCTCCACCTATTCAGAGATTTAAATAATGTTGATAGTGGTTGCTCCGAAATTTACCTTAGGCTTAAAAAAATGTTGAAAGATTTTGGAATGAAAACAAAAATAGTTGGGAGGGTTTTTAATGTGTTTGATATTGTTAACTACTTGTAAGAACATTTAAAATATTTGCATATTATATTCCCTTCAATATAGAACTGCATTTGGGAAACATGTTAATAATATAATAATTCTAAGACGTACGTTTCAGTGATCCCTAGTTGTTAACAGGATTTTTACTTTCCTGGCTGTACTCACTTGGTGTTTGTGAAAGAGTAAAACGTGCGGATTGTTCAGACCTGTTTAATCCCTGACTCTTCTACTTACTCGCTTTGCCTGCAAACCTTTGGAAATTATTTCTTCATTTGCCAAAAATAAGGTTTCACACTGAGGATTAGTGGATTCAATGAAAAGTATATTACAAAAATAAAAAGGAGCCTGGTTTCTAGTATCCTGTAGACACTTAGCAAATGTGAGTTATTTTTCCTTGGGGGAAATGCCTGCTATTATGCCTGATAGTTACTGGGGGTTCAAAACATATAGCTCTTCTAAGTCTCCCCCAAATCAATAGATAATAGTTAATAGAGAAATACTTTCATGTTACATATGTGATTTCCATGCAAAGGTTGAAGCACTCTTGATTCTTCCCCTCCCTCCTCCTCCTCAGCATCATGATAAAGCCAAAGCTTTCTCTCCTCGCTGTCAGCTGTGAATTAGAAGAAACATTAGTTACAGACTGAATAAAACACACATCAGCAGTGAATAGTAAATAATGAAAGTTATCATTGTAATTAAACACCAGCTCAGCCACAATGTCACTGATTTAAGTTTAATGAATAAATGAGGCACTCTGTTAATATTTATCTTTAATTTTCTGGCAAGCAGATACATTCTGTAAGGGGTAGCTCTTGACTTTTTTGTTTGTTTGTTTTTGAGAGACAGAGTTTGAAGGGGGAGTGCAGAGAGAGAGGAAGACACAGATTCTGAAACAGGTCCCAGGCTGTGAGCTGTCAGCACAGAGCTCAATGTGGGGCTCAAATCCACGAACCATGAGATCATGATCCAAGCTGAAGTTGAACACTTAACCAACTGAAACAGCCAGGCACCTGTGGGGGGGGGGCATTTAAAACTTCACTGGAAGGGGGGATGTGGATGGCTCAGTCAGTTAAGCATCTGACTTTTGATTTCAGCTCTAGTCACGACCTCATTGTTCGTGCATTCAAGCCCCGAGTCATGCTCTACGCTAACAGTATGGAGCCAGCTTGGGATTCTCTCTCTCCCTCTCTCTGCCCCTCCCCCATGCATGCTGTCTGTCTCTCTCTCAAAATAAATAAACAAACTTTAAGAAAAATAAAAATAAAACTTCATTGAAGAAGAGTGAATCTCCAGCATATGAAAGAAAGATAAAACAATTTAGAGAACAGACAAAATTTACAAATAGGGGACGAAGAACCTGTGATGAAAAGGAACATATGGCACCAAACATATTGATGACCTGGAAATCCATTAGTTCTTGTTATACGGTAAAGTTTTAAGGAGAGAGAAAATAATCACTCGGGTATTATTTGATATTATTTATGTTGCTTGATGGACTTCTTTGCAAGAGAATCATGTAATTCTCAAAATACACATGTGAGTTTATCTTGCCAGTTTTGTTTTAAGTGTCATAAGGGCAAGAAGGAAAGAAAAAAATAAATATAAATGTCAATGGAACATCTACTTTGTTCCAGGCTCTTTGTATCCATGATTATTACATGAGGTAAATATACGTGAAAGAACTGACTCAGAGCTATTTGACAAATTACTCAAGATCACAGTGCTAATCCATGAGGACTAAGGGTTAACATCTAGGCAAGTTTTCTAAGTCCATGGTTTCCCACCATATCCTTTGCCTCCAACAGAAAGATTCGGTCTGGGGCACTTGGGTGGGTCAGTCAGTTAAGTGGCTGACTTAGGATCACATCACTCTCTCACAGCTCATGAGTTCGAGCCTCGTCTCAGGCTCTGTGCTGACAGCTCAGAGCCTGGAGCCTGCATGGGATTCTCCCTCTCTCTGCCCCTCCCCTGCTCATGCTCTGTCTGTTTTTCTCAAAAATAAATAAACATTAACAAAAATTTTTTTTTAAGATCTGGTCTGATTTGCCATTGGTTCACCATTTCACCTTTTGTCTTCTGAAGATCTAAATGCTTACGTGACAGAAATTAAACACTAACTGAAGAACTAAATAAGCGAACATTCCCAAACAGATCTCCAACGTCCACTCAACAAATGTACCAGTCAAATAGGATACCTGTAAGCCTGAAAAAAAAAAAAATCAGTGTAGAGGAGCAAGAGGCACTGTCAATTCATATGCTGTCCTGCGGGGAGAGAGTCAAGGACAAGTTTGCCTGGCCAAGAGTTAAAACTCCGTTGTGGTTGCAGAAGCATCTCCTGAAAGGTCCCTGACAGAGCTGCACATTGGCCTACAGCCCAAACCTCTTTAAGCCAAGATCTGAGAATCTGGCTTCTAACGTGATTATATTGCAAATGTGCGAGTCACTTCTCTAGATATTTAAACAGTCATTTACTTGGTCCTTTTCATTTGCACATAGGCTTTCTCCAGTCCTTCTACTGAAATCAGCATTCCTGGGCGTGATCTATGACGTATCACAGATAAATTGAAACTGGAATCCTGACCCTTCAAGATGGAAGGCCTGGGACTTAATTACGTTTAAAGAAAACACCCACATGATTTTGTTCTTCACCTTCCATAGGTGAAAAGTCTATCAGGTACTCCTCCTATTCAGAAGGATCCAAAAAACTTCCGATCTGCTAAGTCTGTGGCAAGGTGATTGGAGCAATAGAGCCAATATTTATCATCACGTTATTTAGCAGATTGCATTTAGATGCTTGTCATACCTAATCTCAAGCTTTGTGTAATTTTAGTTTAGTGTGGTTTAGTTTTGATTCGAAGTCAGCTCGTCCACAAAGGCCTGGCTGCAGTCTGAAGTTATCTAAGAAGTGGAGTGGGAAAGAGAAAGGGAGAAATAGCATTTCAAGTGCTGTCTCATAATTAAAGATGTTTTTTTCCTTCTTAAAAATAAAAGTATGGTTTGGAAGCTACTAAATTACTACACTGATTTATTTTAGATACCAAACAAATATGTTACATTGCATAATATATAGTATCATATCTATGGTAGTATATTAGATTATATTTTGGTCCAGATGATTTTTCAGGCACAGGACCACACTCTTCTCTCTATTCTCTGCTATTTTTTAAACTGAGTTATAATTCACATATAACAGTATATTTTAGGCGTACAACATCATGATACAATATTTGTAACCATGGTGAAATGATGACCATAATAAGTCTAGTTGGTAACATCTACTGCCTTATACAGCTACAAAAATATTTTCTTTCTTGTGTTGAAAACTTGTAAGATCTACTCTCTGCAACTTTCAAATATACAATATAGATTAAGAATTATAGTCAGCAAGCTGTACATTAATCCCCATGACTTATTTATTTTATAATCTTTTTTTAGGTAAGATTTTTCTTATAAAATATAAGGCATTATATATCCAGTTTTGATAGGCATACAAATTTATTTTGGGGGCAGTTTTTAATACAATATCAGGGGCACCTGGGTGGCTCAGTTGGTTAAGTGTCTGACTCCAGCTCAGGTCATGATCTTGCCGTCAGTGGCTTTGAGCCCCATGTCCAGCTCCGTGCTGACAGAGCTTAGAGCCTGCTTCAGATTCTGTGTCTCCCTCTCTCTGTGCCCCTCCCCTGCCTGTGTGTCTGTCTCTCCCTCTCAGAAATAAACATTAAAAAGTTTTAATATAATGTCAGAACCTGCTACAGTCTATTAAAAGATATACTTTTGTTGTTCTTAGAATAAAACAGTGATTGGTGTGGTATTGTGACCACTACATTGCATTAAATATGTTTTTATTTTGAAATACTTATTATACACAAAATCAGTGCCGCTCCAAGGTGTAGTCATGTAGGAGATGGCATTTGACACAACCCATGAATGATTTGAACAATTTCAATTAGTGCTGCTTTCAGAACAACTGAAAACTGGCTGGTATTGCAGTTCCTATTAAGGGCCTGGCTGCTTCAGGAATTTTTTAAAATGTTAATGTAGTAACAAAATTCCCACTTATCTACAGTATGTAAATATGAATGGATACCATCAATATCACCTCAATGCTGCTGGACTTGTTTTTCCAGGAATAGACACGCTGTCAGTTTTAGATTAATTTTAATAGGAATTAATGGCTCCTTAAATACATTGTTGATGACAAGCAACACTTTCGGAATCAAGTATTCTCAGATCGGTGTCTGTAACTTGGAGCAACATCTGTATATATTTATGCCAATAGCTCCTTAACTGACTCTTATTTAAAGAGTCAGCTTTATGGCATGTTGAGGGTTTTATTTTTTAATATATTGAATACTACTACAGGCAAGACACTGCACTAGGCACTTGACATCCTTTCAATCAAATTCCTTAGCATCCATGTGCAACAGAAACTATTGGTCTTATTTTGTATTAAAGAAACTGAAGGATAGCAAAGGCTCACGTGTCACCGCAGGATAGAGTGGATGTGGTGAGCAATGGAAAGCGTATTTCAGGAGTGACTATTGTTTGTTCTTTCTCTGTTATATGCCAAGCACTTCATAAGGGGCCTATCATTCAACGTCCCGAATCCTACACACAGTGATATGCTCTTCATTAAATGGAATTTACCTCTGACTTTTTTATGCATTGAAGAGTCATCAGACAATTATCATCGTATGATATTATGTTGCATTATGATCAGCTGGCACCATGGTGAGGGTGTGGGAGAGAAAGAATGCCACACTGTTTTTACAGAGATATCTTTTGAGTTATTAACATTCATGATTTTTATAGCTGATCACAACTCAACATTTGAAAACTTTTTATGCTTGAAGTGGTGTATCATAAACAGACATTTCAGAAGGTCCCTCTAGGCACACAAGAATTCTAGTGAAGTGAAAGCAACTCTATTTGCATGTACCCTAAATATCTCTAATTTAACTGACAGAAAAATTGTCAACCATGCACTGGTTGGTGATGATGGCCTCTGTCAGAAATATGTTCCAAATTCACAGACTCCATCCATGAGAATTCATTTTTAATTTTTGTTGTTTTGTTTTACAAAATTTCAAATTTTACGCCCTGGACTAAGAAGATAAATGTGTCTTGTTTATCCATAGGCAGCAAATTCCAGCAGCCTTCATGGGTGGCATCAATATTGCCTCCACCAGAGTCCCAGGAATGGCAATCAGGCATCAAGTTGAACTTGAATTACAGTCCAGTGGTAAGAGTTCAGAGCTTTATCCACTTAGCAGTTAATCTTCTTTGTTCTAGTCATTCAACTTTATTAAGCACAGTGAAAGCTTTATAGGCCTGATATTTTGTTTCTTTCCCTCAATACCACCCAGACCACTAACCATATACACATTGACTCATACACATATATGCATACACAGCAGCCTGCAAACATTCTCCATTTAAGCTAAGCGTGGTCATGGATGCAAGGCTCTTTTTTTTTATTAAATCTCTAGTGCTATCACAACCAGAGAATATTCTCAGTCTCTCTCAAATGGAAGAATGAGTCCACAACTTTTAGAAAAGAGGGAAGTTCATTAGAGCTTTGGGTTGAGCCTCAAACTAACATTTTGTTAGTATCATGGTAAGACCATGACATGTGTCCTTTACAAATTATCTTATATAATATTCAAAATTTTTGAAATTGGTATTAATATTCTTCTTTACAAAGAGGAGACTTTTTTTGGTAGAAGCTAAGAAAGCTAAATAATCACTACATCTTGGGTAATAGTGGACCTGGAATCTGAATATGCTTTGAGATTACTCCAAAAACACATCTTCTGATTTAAAGCAGCACTTTGGGAAGATACAATAAATTGAAATCAAAAAAGTGAAGAGACAAAGATTGTTCTTTAGTTCCCCAGAGCTCAAATACTCTTATTGAGAGTAGGTGGCAATGCATCTAGTAGTTCAGACTCTAGAAGGAGAAACTGATAATTATTTACAGACACAAGCCCTGATCATTATCTGTGTAGTCACGTTATTCTTACACTGTGTATATATATACTTTGTGTGCATACTGTGAAGTCAATTTCACATAGAGAGATAATGAATTTTCTAATAGATATGTTTCAAATGTTCTGGGTATTCATTGCTCCTCGAGAGCAGCTCTCTACCTGATCCATTTATCCTCCAGGCCTGACATTCACGGATTGTACCAACAAGGCCTCCTTGCCCTCTGGAGCCCCACGGGACACAGCCAATGGGAGGAGCTGGCTGGTGACGAGAAGGCGGGAAGAGATAGAGATCATGGTGTTCATATTCTTGGCTCCGTCCCTGCTGGATCTAGGTTTAGAAGTCTGTACATGATCCTTTTTGGGGATTTCCCTGGTTACAATAACTTTCCTTCAGACCACAGGACAAGGAATGGCACAGCCTCCTGTTATTTCTAAACCCAGGGAGATCTTCTCTACTTTGTTCATTTCCTATAATCTTAGTGACACTTTTGTAAAAGTCCTATCATTCAATTCTCTGTGTTGGTTTTGAATATATCATCATATCACCTTTTCTTTTTTCCTGGGATCCCGATTCAATTATTATACAAGATCTTAGATGCTGTTGAAGAGAAAATGCTGAGATTGCATTACATTCCTACTAAAACCCTATAACAAAAAAGATGGATGAGGTGATCACCAGTGAAGGAATGCCTCTTGAAAATTATTCTATATAGTACTTTCCCTCTAATCATAAATACATTTGCAAATACAATACACATGCATGTCATTCTCAAAAGCATGGACTTTTTTGAAAGCCTAATTAAATCTATATAGAAATTTGGGGTGCCTGGGTGGCTCAGTTGGTTAAGTGTCCAGCTTTGGCTAAAGTCATAATCCTACAGTCCATGAGCTAGAGTCCCACATTGAGTTCTGTGCTGACAGCTCAGAGCCTGAAGCCTACTTCTGATTCTGTGTCTCCCTCTCTCTCAGCCCCTCCCCTGCTCATACTCTTCCTCTCTCTCTCAAAAACAAACATCAAAAAAATTTTTATAATCTATATAGAAATTTCCCTCAGATAAATATTTGTAATCCTAATAAAGCCCAAGTTCACATTTGTCCTAATGCATACGACAAAGTGGTATTGTGTTAAAAATAGAGTCTAGCAAATAAAAGTAATATTAGGAAGGTTGCAGAGATCACTTGCATCTCTTAGGGAATATTAAAGGAGATCCCATTCATATCCCAAAGCAGCACTTCTTCATATGCCTTAAAAAAAATTTTTTTTAACGTCTATTTGAGAGAGAGAGAGAGAGAGAGAGAGAGAGAGAGAGAGCGAGCAGAAGAGGGACAGAGAGAGAGAGAGAGGGAAACACCGGATCTGAAGTAGGCTCCAGGCTCTGAGCTGGCAGCACAGAGCCTGACGTGGGGCTGGGACTCAAGAGCCTTCAAACAGTGAGATCATGACCAGAGCCAAAGTCGGCCACGTACCTGACTGAGCCACCCGGGCCTCATACAGTTTATATACATATATTTTTATACTCAAAATCTCTCTCTACCCAGCAGATCTCAAGCCACTCACTTGCTTAAACAGTTATTCAACATATAAATTTTTTCCTGACTTTCTGCTTACGCAGACCATATCTTTTCTACCTCTTTCCATTTCTTCCTGCTTCTCTATTCTCGTCTCTCCTTCCCTTTCCCATCATTTATCCATGTTATAAATTCCAAATTATGTCACTCAAGATCATACTCACTGATAGAACCCATTTAAATGGGTACAGGAAGGAGAAAGATGACCGGAAAAAAGTTTTGTTCTTTTTTTAGTTCCTCTTCTTCTGGCACAAAGTGTGCTGTTACGTCTGGAGAGTGTGTGTTAAGCAAACATTTCTATGTGATTTCAGTTTCTTTTCTTTTACTGTTTATTCATTTTTGAGAGAGAGAAAGTGTGCAAGCAGGGGAGGGGTAGAGAGAGGGACACTGACGATCTGAAGCGGGCTCAGTGCTGACAGCAGAGAGCCCCGGGCATTGTGCAAACTCATAAACTCTAAGATCGTGACCTGGGCCAAAGTCAAAGGCTTACCCAGGTGCCCCACAGTTTCAAGGTATCCACAGTGAAGCTCCTTCATGGAAATGCTACACACTCAGAAAATAATAGGTCTCAACTTTAAAACCAGTGGGAAGGGGCGCCTGGGTGGCTCAGGTCGAGCGTCAAACTTTGGCTCAGGTCATGATCTCACGGTTTGTGGGTTTGAGCCCCGCGTCAAGCTCTGTGCTGACAGCTAGCTCAGAGCCTGGTGCCTGCTTCCGGTTCTGTGTCTCCCTCTCTCTCTGACCCTCTCATGCTCATGCTGTCTCTCTCTGTCTCTCAAAAATAAATTTAAAAAACATTAAAAAATTAAATAAATAAATAAAGCAGTGGGAAAAGAAAACAAATTATAACAAAACCAAAAGGGAAAAGTAGAGAAGAAAAATCTGTATTTGAAAAACCAAGACTAGTTATGAATGACATTATGATAAATGTGTCCTATAAAGTCATATATGTCCTATATATCTACATATCCTTTGTGAATATATATATACACACACACATATGTATGCATGTATAAGTTTTGCATTGACCTATTATTTTATTTATTTATTTATTTAACCTCCCTGTGTGTGTGTATATGTGTGTGTTTAACATAATCTCTATGCCCAATGTGGGGCTTGAAGTCACAACCTCAAGACCAAGAGTCACACACTCCACCAATTAAGCCAACCAGGTGCCTGGCACTCACTGGTTATTTTAAATGCTTCAATATGAGATTTTTAATTGTTTTGAAACATTCCATTATGACTTATTATAATTTATTTGCCAATTTCCCTCTTAGACATATATGTTATTTCAATTTTTAAACACTATATCTGTTACTAAAGTCAAACATTTATTCATATATATGATCAGTTCTCTGATGGATTACTAGACAAAGATATAGTGGTTCAAATAGTAGAATATTTTAAGTTTTCTCATTTACATTGCCAAAGGGATTTATTTCTAGAGAGATGGAATCAATTCACATTTCTACCAGCAAGATGTTAGTGAGGCTGTTTCTCCATAAAATTACCAGTCATTTATCAGGTGCTAGTTAAATAAGGAAGAAACAGCATATTGTTGTTTTCATTTGCATCAGTGTAAAGTTTATTATCTATTTCACAAGTTTATTGACCATTTGTATTACCCATTTAGAATATGGGTAATACAAATGGTCAATAAACTTGTGAAATAGATAATATGACCTTTCTTAGCATTTAGCTTTCTACCCAAATATGTTTCCTAAGAATTTCATCCTAACCATTATCAATTACTATTATTGTCCACAAATGCGTGTGTGCTTATCTGTATTTGTTTTCACAGATGTCATTTTTTCCACATATAAATTTTTTATCAATTAAAAAAACATTGCTGATACATAATATGAAAGGGTAATATAACTTGATGTCTAACTCACCCCTAAGTTGTAGAATTTTTAAAATATCATTACTGGATTATCTATCAATATTCCTATTGACTGTGATAGATCCCACACTGTTTTTTAAAAAAATATGTTTCTAAATCTTCCAAACAGGCTGAAGTTCTATTTGTTTAGTTCTAGTGATCAGTTAGGTTACATGCATAATGTCTCATTTTTAAAAAATAATTTCTATTTTATAATATGTTTTTACAGCTGATAGGAAGAGAATCTTTACTCTTTTTATTCACAAAATCCTCAATATTTCTGTTCAAAAGACTCTATTTTTTGTAATATTTTAATTAATTTCCAAAGGTTTCCAAAGACTGGGATTTTGAAGTTTCTACAAATTAATACGTAAACATATATATCACATATATATTTGTATTTATACATATTTTTTTTATTTTTAAAAATGTTTTATATATTTTTGAGAGAAAGAGAGAGACAGGGTGAGCAGGGGAGGGTCAGAGAGAGAGGGAGACACAGAATCTGAAGACAGGCTCCAGGCTCTGAGCTGTCAGCACACAGCCTGACGCGGGCCCCAAATCCACAAACCACGAGATCATGACCTGAGCCAAAGTCAGAAGCTTAACCGACTGAGCCACCCACACACCCCTATACATATATAAACATATGTTCTGTATGTCTCTGTGTGTGTGTGTGTGTGTGTGTATGTGTGTTAATGATGCTGGGTATCCCCCTACAGATAGATTGAAAATTTTTCCTATTTCTTCATGTATTTTTTTCTATCCCTTGGTAAAGTCTAAAACAATCCTAACACATATTCTGCCACTCAGTTTTTTGTCAGGATTATTCTTAGATAATTCACGTCATTGATATTGTAGATAGTTTTCATCACATTGTAAACTAATTAGGCAGAAAAATGGGAAATTTTTAAAAAATTGAACTTATCCCTGATTTATTTACTGAATCAAAATGTATTTGAAAATAATTAAAGATTCCTTTGAAGAATGTCACCTGTAATTATTTTTTGAGTATTATCACCCTTTTTTTCTAGTATGAAACGTAATTCCTGTGCAAAAACAAAATTCAAAATGACTAAATACGCAACTCAACTCATGCAAATGACTGAGTGCATGAATGAATTGTACATTTTGTTGAAAGGGTCAGAATTTCCAAAATACTATTAAAGATGTCCAATATCCTAGTCCTTGTTGCTTTAGTATTTTTTATTTTATTCTACTTTATTTTTTCCAAGCTTATTTATTTGAGAGAGAAAGAGAAAGCATGGGCAGTGGAGGTGCAGAGAGAGAGGAAGAACAAGAATCCCAAGCGGGCTGTGCACTATCAGTGCAGAGCCGGACACAGAGCTGGAACTCACAGCCAGACCATGATCTGAGTGCAGTCAAGAGTGGCATGTTTAATCGAATGAGCCACCAAAGTGCTCCTATTCTCTATTTTAAAAGTAATGTCTCTTTGATGCTGGTGTACCTCAAATATTGGATTCAATTTCTGGAGTTTGCAAGCCTCCTAAAACACCCTAGTTTTTCATATATATAGTGTGCATATATGCTTTATCCCCTTTCTAAAAAAAGAGGTTTTAAAAAGATAGCAACCTATCAAAAGAAACCTATTTTCCCCTAAACATTGAAATTCCATGATGTATTTTATTACCCTAAGTATTATTTTGTTTATTGGTTTATCTTATTTAGGAGCACCTGGGTGGCTCCGTTGGTCGAGTATCCGACTTCAGCTCAGGTCATGATCTGGGGGTTTTGGGAGTTCAAACCCTGCACCAGCTCTGTGCTCATAGCTCAGAGCCTATAGCCAGCCTACTTTGGATTTGGATTCTGTGACTCCTTCTCTCTCTCTGTCCCTCTCCTACTTGTACGTGCTTTCTCTCTCTCAATAAATAAATAAATGAGTAAATAAACATAAAAAATAAATTTAAAAAATTAACCTTATTTATCCTTTCATAAATGAAATCTAAAGGAGAAATTACTATTTTGTGAGGAAGGAAAAGTGACTTTATAGATACCTCATATTATTCCACCAAATTATCTTGTTTATTTGCCAATGGACTATTGATTTTCTCTAATATATTAAAAAATTAATATTGATACTGTTATATTCCTACATTCATCTCCCTTAATTATGTAGGGTTAATACTTTGACAGTATACTTGCATTAAATGTTCAGGTGTTTGATTTGGAATTTTTACAACTCTGTAATTAAAATTGTTCTAAGAGTTTTTGTTGGTTTTAATTACATACTAGCCATGTTAAAGTCATAAACTATAGACAGATAGAATCATGTGAAAATTTACATAACATGGTGATTATAACTTCAGTGTTTGAAACTCACAAATGTTTCCAGCCTTGAGCTTGGTTCACAGTATTTCTTAGATAGTCTATTAAAATTTCTTTTTTAATTTTTATATCTTTTGTTCTGTTTTTTGCATTAATCTCTGGTTTCCTCCTGTATACTGCCCTACTTGATTATTATTTGCTCCTAATCATTCCATTGGGATCCTCTGTTAATGTCAAAAGTCTAGATTAGTGTCTTCACATATCAGAGGTGAAGTCAGAGGATTATTGGAGCTCCCTCTACAGGAAGAAGTGCACACTCACCCTTCCACAGCGCTGTGATATGCTGCTTATTTATCTAACTAAAGAGGAAAAAATCACTGATTTTCAAGTATTTCATACTGCTTACTATTAACACACTGTATTTTGGTAGCTTTTTTTTTTTTTTCTGAAAAGCATTCCTTTAAATGCTTGTATCCTATTTTCCCGGACTCCTGTTGCAGCCAGCAGGTATGTGACCCAGTATGGAATCTGAGTCCTTCCCTGATATTTACATGATTGAAAAAAAATGTTTCCCCTTTTCTTTGGGATTATTTAATCTGGAGAGTGGAACTCTAGAGCTGATGGTAGTCATCTTTTCTGGCATAAGGAGAAAGATTGTCTGCAGAATGAAATTAAGAGAGAAACAATGATAAGAAATAGATGGAAATGGGTGCCTGGTGGCTCATTCAGTTAAGCTTCTGACTCTTAATTTTGGCTCAGGTCGTGATCTCATGCTTTGTGAGATGGAGCCCCACATTGGGGTCTGTGCTGACAGTGCAGAGCCTACTTGGGATTCTCTCTCTCCTTCTCTCTCTGCCCCTCCTCTGCTCACGCTTTCCCTCTCTGAAAAATAAATTTAAAAACTTAATAAAAAATTAGATGGAGGAAAAAAAATCTTTGAGATACTTACTTCATTTCAGTTCCTGGGGCTCCAATTTCTTCAGCTCATGCTTTGATTCTGTGATTTTGTTTTCCAGTTTCTTCTCAGATACAGTGGTCTATGCATTTTCTTATGGCTTAAACTTGGAAAGTCAGATAGTAGTTGCCTGAAATCAAAGAGCCTAATTTTTGTCAGACATCCTTTAAATGCCCTGTTAATGAATATTGATACAAATTATATAAATTCATAGTGACCTTACTGATTTCTTCTTTGTGTAATTAACCTTTCCTTAATTTTTGAATATTGAAGTAATCCTCATCTCCAAGTTTATCATCTTATTCAATCCCTAAGGTTACTTAGAGAGTTGTAAGAGCATCACCTAGATGTCCAAAAAAACCCTTTTCCTACCCAAAGTGAAGTGATGATATTGGAATTTGGTGAAGATCAGTTAAGTAAGTTAATACTAAACAGACCAGCAAGGGAACTTTCTCAAACACCTACAAGGCAATACCTGCTGTGCTCTCTTCCTGGCTCATCCCCTCCCTCACTCCTGACACATCCATTTCTATGATCCTTTGGACATGCCCCAAATTCTACAATTTGCAATTTTACTGCACATGTTTTACCTAAATAAAATGTTTGGCAAGTGCTTATTTTTTTATCTGTATTTAAATTCCAGTTAGTTAACACAGTGTAATGTTAGTTTTAGATGTACCATAGAGTGATTCACTACCCGGTGCTCATCACAACGGGTCCACTCCTTAATCCCCATCATGTGTTTAAGCCATAGCCCACCCACCTCCTTTCTGGTAACCATCAGTTTGTTCTCTATAATTAAGAGTCTGCTTTTTGGTTTGCCTCTCTCTCTTCCTCTCCTCCCACCCCTCTCTCATTTCTACCTTAACTCATTTGTATTTTTTAAAGTTTTTTTTATTAAGTAATCTCTATACCCCATGTGAGGCTTGAAGTCACCACCCTGAGATCAAGCGTCACATGCTGTTCTGACTGAGCCAGCCAGGTGTCCCTGCTCATTTGCTTCATTTCTTAAATTCCACGTATGAGTGAAATCATGTGGTATTGGTCCTTCTATCACTGACTTACTTTATTTAGCATAATATTCTCCAGTGGCTCCATCCATGCCATTTCAAATGGCAAGACTTCATTCTTTTTTATGGTTGAGTAAATATTCCATTGTGTGTGTGTGTATATTGTACACACACACACACACACGCACATATATATATACATGTGTGTGTGTATATATATATATATATGTATATATATATATATATATATATACACATACATCCCACATCTTCTTTATCCATTCATCCATTTATTCATTCATCACTTGATAGACACCTGGGCTGTTTCCATAATTTGGCAAGTGTTTAATTTAAATGAAACCACTGACCAGTACATGTATTAGGAAAGCAATAAGGTTCCTAACTTATATTCTTAAAATAAATTTATTTCATCATTCTCATTAATAATGAAATATCATAACTTGCTCTTAATAGTACGTCTAATGAATAAGGAAGGAAGGAAGGAAGGGAGGGAGGGAGGGAGAAAAGCCACACTGTAGACTTTTCCACCTCAACTTAGCATGTTTCAGCCTTCTCACTGCACTGGGTAAGGGAAACCTTGAAACACATGGTCTCTTACAAATGAGCATCCTTTAGTCAAGGCGGTGTGTAGGCAGTGTCCTGGCCTGCAGGACTAACAGTTATACTTGCCTGATCTGCATAGCCCATCCTTCCTTTTAGAGAAGTTAGGGAAAGACTCATCTGTCAGGTCTTAATTTTAAAGTCATCTTTTCTAGAAGTCCTCAATGCTGCCACAGACTAGGTTAAAAGTGTGACTTATATAAACTGCATGGCATATTCTGAAAAGTCTTACCTACAATTATGTGTTCAATAACCTTCTTCCATGTTAGAGTATAACCTCAATGAGGTCAGGAACCATTTCTGACCTATCTGGGAATTCCTACATATAAAATGTGTGTTTTATTTCTTTATAAAGAAACACCATGGCTAGATTTTTTGATAGGGGTACATAGAGATCTAAAAGCACAAAAGTAGAAGCTAATTTTTTATTATAAAGAAATGAAAATGAAATAAATATTTGCACTATGTGGGCTCTATTCTGAAAAAAAAAAGCATGCCTTTTTGCACATTTACATGACATCAAATCAATTCCAAGAAAATATTTGGGTCTATAAGTGGAGCATATACAATATTAATTCTTTCCTAATTAATTTTACACAAAAATACTCTGCAATGGGAACATTAGGGAATGAGTTGTCTCTCGTTATTTTCACTGCAAATGTTAAAAGGGAATCTACAATGCAAATATTCTTTCAGAACTCTGAACTAAGTCCAAATGTTCTCTTTGAGGGTGGGGTAGAGTGGAAATGCAGACAGAGTGTAAATACCAAGCAGCGAAAACCTCTTGGCGCTTGGTTACGGAGGCTCTGAATGCATGGACATTAAGAAAGGAGAAGGGAGTTAGAAGTCAATTCACAGCAGGCTGATTGCTACTTATGTTTTTCAATTCATTCGTGTGTGAAAGAATATCATATCATAAAATGAACCATTAGAAAGCCAGAGAATGAAGCATATGGGAAATAAATTCCTGAACCAGGCCAAGGCACAGGTGTGTGTGTGTGCATACAATGTGTGGTATCTAGAAATCTATTTGTTCTCTGCTCTATATGTGCCATAAATATTTAGAACCACAAAGTTCTGAAGAAGATGTCCCCTGTGTTGCAGGGATGATGTCATTCTAGACAGCCTATTTTAGGGTCTCAAAGTAAAGAATCCATCTCTAGCCTCACGTTTGGGCAAACATATCTGAGGAATACAATCCAACAAACATATATTTGTCTGCGTTTGTTTTCTCATTATTACTCTCTGGGTATTTCAAAATTGAAGTCAAAGTCATCTTACAAAGACAATTCAGTGAACTGTCAATTTTGGTAAACACAAACAATTTATTAAATCACTGTCACAGTGACTAGGGAATACTCTGTCCTCAGACTGACCCATGTGCTCACCTCATAGCGCTGTGACATTAGAACCTTGTTTAAGGTTCTCAGACCCTCTAGCGCCCCCTATCTTCTGGGACTCTGTTCCTAATTATTCCACGTATGGATTTATCGCTTGTCCTTATTCTTCTCCAAGCTTACCTGGAAACATTGTTATATCTAGCTTCCTTTTTTTTTTTTTTCATCTTCAGGGCATGTTTGTTTTTTTTTTTTTTTTACATTGTTTGAATTGTAACACCATCACTTCCTAATTGTGTGAACTATTCAAATCAAACACAAATGGAGATCAGGCTTGAAAAGTCCCTGAACAGACAAAACTACTTTACACATAAAGCAAAGCTTAATTTAGCTTATTTTACAAGACAAATGAGGCTGACTAGACCTGGGTCACTTCTTGCTTATGCCTCTGCAAATCCTAAGTGAAACTTAAATAGTTCCCCCTAATTCATAGGAGGGTAACCATTAACCCATTCTTTTCATTTAAGAAAATTCTAACATTGTAACCAATCACCGTAAAGAATACATACTGCCTGCAGTCTATGTAGGTTGCTTTAGAGCAATATACATCTGACCCTCATTCACACTGTGGGTTGCGTGTTCCTAGTTTGCAAAGTGTCTTTTGGGTGTGTGCACAATAAAATTCTTTGAATGACTTACTCAAGGGATTCACTGGTTTTAATTCTGTGTTTTTATTTACTTCTGACAGAACTTACAAATACCAATTAAGCCTTCCCAACCCCAACTTTTCCAATTTGTAAAATTGGTATTGTGCAAATTACTCAACCATAAAATCCAAACAAAAAACCAAGGAAATCTGAGATGGTGAATGGTAAGTTTGAATAAACTACTCTCCTCTACTGCCTTAATGGGGTTCTGTAACAATACTACCTTAACAAATGCCCATTTCCTCCTAGTTAATGACCACCCACCACCCTAGACTCTACCTTGGCCTATATGAGGTATGGTGGGGATGGAGGGAGGGCAAGCACGATCAGACACGTGATGCAGGCTCACATGTTCTATTAAAATTATATTAAAAATTAACTACAGAGTGAATCCAAAAAATGTGGAAAGGAAAGGATTAATATGAACCTGAATTTATTTTTTAAAAATGGAGATAATCAACTAAATGTAAAATTGATTATTTTTTAAACGTTTATTTTGAGAGAGAGAGAGAGAGGGAAAGAGAGAGAGAGAGGGAAAGAGAGAGAGAGAGAGGGAAAGAGAGAGAGAGAACACAAGCTGTGGCGGGGTGGGCAGAAAGAGAAAGGGAGACAGAGAATCTGAGCAGGCTCTGCACTGTCCATACAGAGTCCAATGGGGGGCTTGAACTCACCAATCATGAGATCATGACCCAAGCAGAAGTCAGATGCTTCACTGACTGAGCCACTCAGGCACCCCTCAAAAATATTTAAAAATGTTTAATAGATCCACAGTCACTAAAAAAAATAATAAACAAAAATAATTCTCTCTTATAAACAAATAACACTAAATCCAAAATGTTTGATAGACCATAAATCCTAGCAAGACAATCTAAAAATCTCTACTATTCTATTTTGTCCAGATTACTGTCATCAGTTACAACTGAAAACCCAGATATAGAAATGTAGGCATTAGTCATTGTGAATTATTTTAGGGGTAATGGTTTGCATACACACACACACACACACACACACACACACCTGTTCAGTTTAATTTGTTTACATTAAGTGGTCAAAACTGTCTCCTGTCATATGACGCAGTCTTACTCACCCCAAAACAAAAAAAAAATCACAATTTCTTCTATTCCAGAAGAAAGTTGAGTGAAGCATCATCTCAACTGTTGTAGTTAATGTTGCATTAACATAAATATTCTAAGAGAAAAAAAAGCAAGGGTATGGCATTATCCCCAAGGAAATACATGTTACTATAAAAACATATACAAACTAATGTAGAAAAATATAGGAAGACTGTGGGAGACTGTAAGCAGAGATGGATTCAAGAGGAAATTTCAGAGAGGAGGTTTTTGTTTTTGTTTTGTTTTTGTTTACTTTTAAAAGATAAACAGAAATTTACAAGTTAGAGAAAGGAAAAGCTTTGGAAAAAAGCATTTTAGAGAAATGGACCATACTAAGGACAAGAACCATGAAAAAGCGTGGTGTTTGGGGTGTGAGGTAGACACATTCCTATAACTGACTGATGCTTCCTTACTGTTCACAGCGCAAAGCTATGGATTTGATTGTGCCCTGCCCCGCAAATTCATATGCTAAGGCCCCAATGCCAAAGACAACTACATTTGGAGATAGGATTCTTAAGATGTAACCAAGATTAAAGGAACCCATACTGATCGGGGCCCTAATCTGGTAGGATTAGTGTTTGTTAAGAAGAAAAGAGAGTGGAACTCCTTCTGTCTCCACAATGGGACTACCATGAGTAGGCTGCTGTCCACAAGCTAAGGGAAACGCCCTTAGATTGACACTGACATTGCCAGCACCTTGATTCTGGACTTCTCATTCTCCAGCATGGTGAAAAATAAACATCTGTTATTTACACCACCGGATATCTGGTATTTTGTTATGGCAGTGGAAGCCAACTAATACCCTTATCAAAACCATACTAGGTGGGCTGCCTGACTTTGATTTTGGCTCAGGTCATGATCTCATAGCTTCTGAGTTTGAACCCTGCACCACGCTCTGCACAGACAGCATGGAGCCTCCTTGGGATTCTGTACCTCTCCCTCCCCCCCGCCCCGCCCTTCCCCTGCTCACTTGCGCACACGCTCTCTCTCTCTAAATAAATAAACCTTTAAAAATATACTAGGTGAGGGGCACCTGGGTGGCTCAGTCGGTTAAGTGGCCGGCTTCAGCTCAGGTCTTGATCTCACGGTTCGTGGGTTCGAGCCCCGCATCGGGCTCTGTGCTGACAGCTGGCTCAGAGCCTGGAGCTTGCTTCAGATTCTGTGTCTCCCTCTCTCTGACCCTCCCCTGCTCATGCTGTCTCTGTCTCTCAAAAAATAAATAAAAAGACATAAAAAAATTAAAAACAAAAAGAACCCGACTTCAGCTCAGGTCATGGTCTCACGGTTCGTGGGTTTGAGCCCCGCATCATGCTCTGTGCTGACAGCTAGCTCAGAGCCTGGAGCCTGCTTCAGATTCTGTTTCTCCCTCTCTCTCTGACCTTCTGCTCACACTGTCTCTCTGTCTCTGAAAAATAAATTAAAAACACATTAAAAAATAAATAAAATCACAGAACACTTCTCAATTGACTCTTTAAAAAATATATATATTAGGTGAAGAGATACAGAAGAAATAATTCAAATGACCCTAAGTTTGGTTGAGTCAGAAAGCGTCATCAAGGTGAAGGAGATGGTAGATGTGATTGGGTCCGTGGAATATTAAATCTGGAGGGATTCTTGGGATGCAGTTGTCAGCTGCTTCATTTTACAGTAAAGGAAATGAAGATGCTGCTTTGCCCACAGTTACATCTAAGGCTACTGACAAAGCTGTGGGAAGCACTTGGATTTTCTCTGTATATGTAGGGACCCCTTCCTCTAGAGAGGATATAGCAGTGTCATATCAATTTTGCTGACAATAATTCTATTCTCCTCTATACCCATGTCCTTTTTCACTCTTCCTGATACAGCCTGCTCCCTTCACTGAAGCAGCTGATTAATTACCAAGAACTATCAAACTCGGCAGTGATATCCCCTAGGCAAAGGCTGCCTTTCTGCCTCAAATGCCAATCTTGGTCAAGGTCTGAGACACCCCATGTTTTCTGACATTCTCAGCTGTGTGGACCCTCTGCCTGGGGCTGATTCAGTGGGAAGAGCGTTGACTCTAACAAACAAGATGCTGCTTCCCCACCAGCCAGCCTGCTGTTGCTGTTGTTTGCAATCCTCCAAAGGCAAGCTCCTCCATATGCTCACCTACCACTGCCTCAGCGCAGTATCAAATGCATGAACAAGTGAATGGAAGGAACAGGAACCAGTGGAACTGAACAGGGCTGGCGTTAAGCCTAGTTGGGCAACAGGGAAGGGCAAGTACTGTATCATGAAAGGATGGAAACCCTGGACCCACACGCTGCTGACATGAGGACTGAGTTTCCGTTTCCACTGTGCCCTAAGCAATGCCAAAAACAATCAGAAAACACAGCTTTGCAATCAAATCTGAGAATCATTTTGTGAATAGCAAACTCATGAAGGTCTAAAATTAATAATAATGATACCACCCAACGATGACAAGTACATCATAAGGTGCATTTCAGCCACATATTTATGAACACCTCCAACTTTGTCCTCAGATGTTGGACCATTAGGCAACATTTATGAAGGGCCTTAAAATGCTTACATCCTTTGCTTAGTCATCAAAAAAATAACATTAGGGATCTGGACACATAGAAACGAACATAGAGGAAACAGATCTACTTAAGGTACGACAGTCGGGAAAATGTGTTCTCCTATGTCTTATTGCAGACATGACGCCTGGCTGTTATCCCTCTGTTCTCCAAGTCTGCACGCGGCTAAGCTACACATGGGCTGTAATAGAGCATGGGGGGGGGTCACTAAGGAATTATCTAATAAGATAAACTCTTTCAATGCTAGATTTTAGCTTGACGCCTCTCCAGTGACTCGGTTGAAACTTTTTACAAACTGTGCTGCAGTCTGAGACTTTTCCTACCACAGTGACTACCCTGTCTCTCCCTTACAGGAGTCCGATCCGCATTTTATTCTGAAGATTCTACCCACATTCTCCAACTGCCTCCCTCAGTAAATCTGTTGCATGTCTAATCCTGTCCTGTTGCCCATTTCTCAGGAGCCCAAAGTCATGCATACAAGAATCCTCCTCCGGAGCCAGATTAAGCCGGTGATGTAGGAACTCCCCTCCTTCCACAGACACACTGAATCTACAGCTACCTGGGGAACAATTTCCTCTTAAAAAACCTAAAAGTGAACGGAACAACTCCTTCCCATCTAGAACGTGAGAAAAACAACCAAACAAAACCACTGAAGCAGGCAGGAAAGGCTGAGACACACCCTCCACACACACTCCCTGCCATTCCCACAACTGTAAGGGAACTCAAATTATGGAGCTTATCCCTCAGAAGCACAGGGTTCATATCCCAACACTGGACCCCCCAACTCGTAAGCTTTCACCTGAGAGAGAAGCCCCCAGAATTGTAGTTTTGAAAGGCAACAGGGCTTTCATCCCCCAGACCCACAGGGCTGTGGCAAACTGAGAAATGACTTTCAGAGGGCTTTTGCAGACTCAGACCTGCTCCAGAAGCAGAGCAGAAGCAATCTTTGAAAAGTACCCAGACTCTACGTGAAAGAGGCTCAGTGCTAATTTTAACACCTGAAGACCGAGGGGCAGGGCCTGCTGGGATAGTCTCTGGGACACTCCCTCGGGAGATCCTCCAGTGGACGCTCTCCCTCAGCCTTGGTCCCGTGCAGGTGCCATCTTTAGTCCCCTGCCCCCTCCAGCCACTGGAGGCTAACTTCCGGCTTTTTCTCAGCCTTGCTAAAGCTGGAAAGAATCATTTTCTTTTCTTTTCCTCTTTTTTCTTTTCTTTACTTTTTAAATCTTTGTTTGTTTTTACTTTTTTTTTTTTTAAGCGGGGGCCATCTTGGCACGGTCCCTCTGCCTTGCTCCTGATCACCAGTATCTCCCAAAGGGGAGTTTTCACACATATCTGGTGACCTGTTTTTTGTGACTACAGCCCAGATTTTACCTCTTGATGCCTGACTGTGGAGGCTGCGTGGGGTTTGGGTTCCTGGGTCCCACAGGACTGTAAAGATCAGAGAGACAGTCCTCTGCCGACTACCGCCCCCAGGACACACACCCCGACGAAAGCACTTCCTGGTCACTTGGAGGAACAGGCTTATTTTTACTGCAAAAGTAGTAATACCTGCAATAAAAGTTAAATAATCATAGCAGTACTTCTCAGGATGAGTTGTGCAAAACAGATATTTACTGCTTGTTATTTGACCTAAAACAAGTAGAAATATTCCTAAAACCTAAAAAGTTGAGGAAATGTGATAAACATCATGGAATGAGTAAGTTTTTTACTCTGTTGGAGATTGTTGAGAGTCCTAAATTAACATGCATCTTGAATCACTGAAAGGGAATCTGATATGCATTGATAATGGAATATTTTCTTAAAATATTCCATCTCTAATTCAATCAAAACATGTATTGGTTATCTGAAATGGGTCAAGGCATTTCTTAGGATTAGTATTATGTAAAACATACTTTACAAAACAAGGTTAAAGTAATATTTCATAAAAGCCAACAATACTTTTATGTCTTATAAGTATGCTATTCTTATGGTAATAAAATTTACCTTTTCATGTATAGATATGTCCTTATACATCCAATTAACAGTTTTATCCTTATTCTCAGAGCATTTTTCCTCTCCCCACAATCCAGCCAAGGTCCTTAGATAAATATTTCCTTCCACCAGGTGACCCAATTTTAATTCCTAACATGTCTGGTTTGTCGATGTAAAATTGACATTTTAAAATACTAAAATGATCCAAGAGCCACAGCATTCTTCAGGAATGTGTCACTCCTTTCAGCTCTTCATGTAGTTTCTTCTGTACCTGATGTTTGGTAAAAGCAGACGCCAAACTGCGGGGGATGAGAGTCTTCCCCGGACGCTACACAATAAATCTCACAAAAGACTGAAATATGTATATGATGTTAATAAAGGCATACATGATTTAAATAAATCCTATAATTATATATATGTATTTACGTTTATGTGTGTATGTGTGTGTGTGTGTGTGTGTGTGTGTATGAACATATGCAGTAGCGTATCACAAAACATTTGCTTTTACAAGGCAGAGCTGTGAAAGGTAATTCATGAAAAACAAGGGCATGCTGAAGTGCTATTCTATGAATGCAACTTCGTCATTGACTTTCGATGCCTATTCATCCGGACTTCCTTTCTTGATACATCTATCATTTATACTGTTTACATAACTGAACTGAGACACACTCTAGAAAGCAGAGACTAACACAGGCTCCATTACTCAGATCACTGTACCTTTAACCCGTTTAAGACTTTCATATGTAAAAATAAATTTAACAGAACCAAACACATTCCTCTTAAAGGGATTTAATTACTGCAGCAATGTGGTATTTATTTGTCCCAGTTACCATTAAGAGAGAATAGATATTCCTTTTGCTAACATAGCATGAACACACCGAATAAATGACATTTAGAAAGTAATTAACATCATTTCCACACTTAATATCTTTTCACATATCATGAAGATCACGCCTCTTGATCTGCCCTCATGATGTGTGACATCCTTATCTTATAACAGATGCACCATTCCTTCACAACTGTCGTCTGTTATCACACTTTTACAGTTCGAATTATTCATATCACAAATGCAGACACATGAGACAGGGCTAGAGAAAGAACTATTTATGACAGTGCACCATGGAGCTTATAAGTCAATCCCATCACATTTTTATTTAAGACCCAGGAATGCCACTGTGGCCAGGAATCAGATTAATTTATCCCTCAATTTTGATATTTATTTTAAAACAAACAATATCACCATTACAAAAAGCTAGTCATTTCTCAATTTCATATCCAATTTCACATGTTGCTGTCTTCTTCCTTTTGAATAATTTACAAGAATTCTATTTTCTTCTAATAACAGAGGCTGCAATTTTCCCTTTAAGATAAAATCATTCAATATTAACTATTTTGGGCTGGGGAATCTTTTAATTACCTTCTGTTCTTTTAATAATTTATTTTTTAATTGAATCTTTTGGTCACAGCTCAAAGAGAAACTGAACTTACCTTGCTCTACAAATTCCTAATAATCTATAAAGAGTTAGCCAAACTCATGGAAGAACTCATGGAAGTTCTTTCTCAACTGCCAGCTCGGTTTTCTGTATTATACACAGGTCAGTTTGTGTTTCTTCATTCACTCATGTGACTCATTTAACAACAATGGGGGAGTCCTATGAATCAATCGGCTTTAGGTGCTTGATACAATGGAGCAAACAAAACACATTAGCTTTCTACTTTCATGAGGCTTGTATGTGGGAGATATAAAAAATATAATTACAACTCGGAATAAATTCAAAGAAAAAAAATAAAATCACTAGAAGAAACAGGAGCAGCCTATCTAAACAAGAGCAGTCGGGGGCAACTTCTCCAAGCCGGCAACATCCCAAAGAGAAAAAGTGTGAATTGTGATGCCTCCCGTTTTGGTTTTCTTCTTCAATATTACTTTGGCCATTTGGGGTCTTTTGTGGTTCCATATGAATTTTAAGATAGTTTGTTCTACCTTTGAGAAGAATGTTGGTGCAACTTTGATGGGGACTGTATTGAATGTGTAAATTGCTTTTGGTAATAATGACATTTTAACAATGTTTATTCTTCCAATCCATGAGCACGGAATGTTTTTCCATTTCTTTGTGTCTTCTTCAATTTCCTTCATAAGTCTTCTATAGTTTTCAGCATACAAGTCTTTTACATCTTTGGTTAGCTTTATTCCTAGGTATTTTATGGTTTTTCGTGCAATTGTGAATGCAATTGCAAATAAGAATGCAACTGATTTCTGTACATTGACTTTGTACCCTACAACATTACTGAATTCATTGATCAGTTCTAGAAGGCTTCTGGTGGAGTCGATCGGGTTTTCCATGTAGAGGATCATGTCGTCTGCAAAGAGTGAAAGTTTGACGTCATCTTTGCCAATTCTGATGCCTCTTATT
>NC_043715.1:23489598-23490839 GCF_006229205.1 Suricata suricatta
TTTATTCCTAGGTATTTTATGGTTTTTCGTGCAATTGTGAATGCAATTGCAAATAAGAATGCAACTGATTTCTGTACATTGACTTTGTACCCTACAACATTACTGAATTCATTGATCAGTTCTAGAAGGCTTCTGGTGGAGTCGATCGGGTTTTCCATGTTGAGTATCATGTCGTCTACGAAAAGGGAAAGTTTGACTTCTTCTTTGCTGATTCTGATGCCTTTTATTTCCTTTTGTTGTCTGATTGTTGATGCTAGGGCTTCCAACACTATGTTAAACAACAATGGTGAGAGTGGACACCCCTGTCGTGTCCCTGATTTCAGGGGGAAAGCTCTGTTTTTCCCCATTGACGATAACATTGGCTGTGGGCTTTTCGTAAATGGCTTTTAAGATGTTTAAGTAAGTTCCTTCTATCCCAACTTTCTCGAGAGTTTTTATTAGGAAGAGATGTCGTATTTTGTCAAATGCATTTTCAGCATCTATCGACAGGATCATATGGTTTTTTTTCTTTTGTTTGTTGATGTGGTGTATCACATTAATGGATTTGCGAATGTTGACCCAGTCTTGTAACCCAGGAATAAATCCCACTTGATCATAATGGATAATACTTTTTATATGCTGTTGATTTCGATTTGCTAGTATCTTGTTGAGTATTTTTGCATCTGTATTCATTAAGGATATTGGCCTGTAGTTCTCTTTTTTTGTTGGGTCTCTGCCTGGCTTAGGAATCAGAGTGATATGTGCCTCGTAGAATGAGTCCAGTAGTCTTCCTTCCATTTCTATTTTTTGGAATAGCTTGAGAAGGATTGGCATTAAATCTGCTTTAAACGTCTGGTAGAATTCCCCTGGGAATGCATCTGGCCCTGGGTTTTTATTCGTTGGGAGATTTTTGATAACTAATTCGATTTCTTCACTGGTTATGGGTCTGTTCAGATTTTCTATCTCTTCCCGTTGGAATTTTGGTAGTGCATGTGTGTTTAGAAATTTGTCCATTTCTTCTAGATTGTCCAGTTTGTTGGCATATAATTTTTCATAGTAATCTCTGACCGTTGCTTGTATTTCTGAGGGATCTGTTGTAATAGATCCATTTTCCTTCATGATTTTGTCTATTTGCATGTTTTCTCTTTTCTTTCTGAGGAGCCTAGCTAGAGGTTTATCAATTTTGTTTATTTTTTCAAAAAACCAACTCTTGGTTTCATTGATCTGTTCAATTGTTTTTGTGGATTCTATCTTGTTTAATT
>NC_043715.1:23490939-23496676 GCF_006229205.1 Suricata suricatta
GGACCATGGGAAGAAGAAGGGGGAAAGAGAGTGGGGAAGAGTAAGGGACACAGATCAAGGGAGACTACTGCATACTGAAAACGAACCATGGACTGAAGGGTGAGGGGGAGCGAAGGAGGGGGTGATGGTCATGGTGGGGGGCACTTGTGGGGAGAAGCACTGGGTATTATATGGAAACCAACTTGACAATAAACTATTATTAAAAAAAAAAAGAGAGAGAGAGAGAAAAGTGTGAAAATGCCTGGGGTAAAAAAAGAGTGTGCTATTTTCAAAGAGTGTGAAGGAGCTTGGTGCATTCTGACAGCAGTGAGTGAGGAGGAGAGTGGCAGAAACTTAAGCTGAAGAGGGAGCAGAGGCCGGAACTCAAGGGTCCGACAGTGCCCACCACAGTTTATTCAGATAAAATTTAGAAGAATAACCTCTAGAGCCTTAGTCTTCTCTCTTTACCTTCTGTCCCTAGCTGCTTAATTGCTGTTACTCCCAGATGAAGTGGTGTTCGTGAGTGAGTCCTAACCAGCAGGATACCCATGGGACATGATGGTCTGGAGAGAAGAACATCATTACAATAGCAGCAATCTTGTGGGATACTTGGAACTCTGTCCTTCAAGTTAACTCACGGTATGTCAGAATGTTGTGGCCATGGCATAACTGATGCTCTTTCCACTTAAAAAAATCATAATATTTTCCTTGGAAAAAATGTTTATTAACATAATATTTACATTTAAGTATCCTTTACTTTGATATGTATGCATGCAAGCACCTACATACATAGAATTCTTATGTGTGGTACAGGCATATTAGCATGGGCTGCTGTGAAGATAACGGGATTACACCTTCATACATCTCTTTTTGTACCATTGTCTCTTATTTGCCTCTTCCATAAGACAGTTAATTTATTTCTCCTTCAGCCACATAAAAACGAATTATATCAAATTAGTATCAAGTCTCACAAGTAACATTTTATGCATAGGAGATTTTTTATAACGGTTTGTAAGACAACCATTTTTTCCTCACCTACTATTTTTTGACTATTGCCTAAGGCAATGGTTCTCAACCTTGGCTGCTCCTGCGAATCGCCTGGAGAGCTTCTACAATCCCTACGACCAGGACTCTCCTGAGATCAATCAAATCATAATCTCAAGGGCACGCACTCTGGCATGTCGATTGTGAAAGTTTCATGGTGATTCCAATGGACAGCCAAAGCTCCGAAGCCCTTCTCCAGCGTTCTCTGTACGGTGATGCAGAGTTATCTTTTTAAAAAATGAAGGCACTTGGCTTTTCAACAAATGTATTTTCCTTTTGAAATGCTACTCTGTTTTCAGGTTCCAGAAAGAATTGGCAGCTGTATTGTAAAGACTTCTACATGAGATAGCCTTTACTATTCAACATACCCTGTGCATATCTTTATTATACCTCTTATAGAAAATCATCTATACTGGAAGGAGGTAATGAAATATTGCATTCTGCTTCTAGAAGGTAAGTTTCTTGAAGGTAGTGAGATCGACGGATGGATGGATAGAAACACAGAGGTACAGATATATAATCAATGTAGGCAAATATACAGTTTAACATTCTCTTGGATTTTAATTAAGTGGATTTTAAACATTTTACAAAAATCCGTAAATATCCTTAAGATAATAATGAGGAGTGCCTGACTTTGGCTCAGGTCATGGTATCATGGTTCCTGAGTTTAACTCCTACAGTGGAAGTGCTGCAGATCTGCTGTTCCCAGGTCTCTCTGCCCTGCTCCACTCATACTCTCTCAAAAATAAGAAACCTTTTTTAAAAACATATAAGATAATAATGAAAATATTTGTCTCTTCATCATAATGATGCTCAATAAATATTTGATATTTTTTATGCTAACAGTACAGTTGGAAAAGTTTTTGTTGCATATTAAACTCTAGAAATTATAACATATTGTTTCAGAATAATGAGCAGGACAAGAAAAACCAGCTTTATGATATAAAAATAATTGTTACAATGGAATATTACTCAGTTATAAAAAGGAATGAAATCTTGCCATTGGAAACGATTATGGAAGGAGTCAGACAGTATTATGCTGAGTGAAATCAGTCAGAGAAAGACAAACACCATATGATTTCACTCATGTGGAATTTAAGAAACAAATGAGCAAAGGGAAATTAAAAGAGAGTGAGAAAGGCCATAATACAGACTCTTTACCACAGAAAACTGATGGTTACCAGAGGGGAAGAGGGAGGGAGCATGGGTTAGACAGGTGAAGGGGATTAAGGCGTGTACGCGGTGTGATGGCCTCGGGGGATGTGCGAATGTGTTGAATCCCCATATTGTACCCCTGAAATGAATATCATGCTGTTTGTTAACTAACTGGAATTTAAATTAAAGCACACAAAACAAGAGAAACTGGAGAAAGATTTTTGAAGAGGAAATGGTGTATGTAGTTTAATTGGGAAATGTAGACTCTAGTTTCGAGTCCTAAAGCAATATTTCCCACCAAATCCTTGGGGAAAAAAGTTTATTAGTATAGTTTTTATGTAACCATAGTTGTACTGACAGATGTAAGTCAATGACCAAACCTCTAGGCTGATATGCTTACATATCAATGACGACTTTGCCTTGACAGCTGCATTAGCTAGGAAAGACACAAAGGAGATGGAAGGGAAATGTTAATAACAATGCACTCGAAGAATTCCATTCACCCAGTCCCACTGTGAAGACTTCAGTATTCTACAGATATAAAAAAAATACTGCTAAGCTCTGAAAGAAACAAAGAAATTATAAAGGAATCATGTAACCAAATGTGTGGATCTCAGTGTTAATTTTTTTTTTTTAATGAAGAGTTTATATGTAGTGGACATGCCTTTGAGAACTTGGAATTTGGCTAGTTCAACTGAGGAGCTAAATTTTTAATTCCATTTACTTTTAATTAAATTAAACTATCCACATGTGGCTGGTACTGCTGCATTAGAGAATGCAGGTTTAGATTCTAGCCTCAGTATTATCATCACAGAGGAAATGCTCACCCTGTCATTGGACACCTGAAGTCATCTTCCTCGCTTTGAAAGCCAGAATGTATCTTCTCATACTTTCCTCAAATTACTTGTAGCACTGTCCTCTGGAACCACATAAAGAAAGCCAGATCCTTCTTCGATGTCACAGCTCTCCAAATTCATTTCCTAATCGAGTACTTCATTCTCCAGTCCAAGTAGCCTCTCTTTCATCAAGCACTTCTCTAGTATTCTAGGAGACTCAAGCTTCCAATCAGGTAGACGTGAAGGTTTCTTAGAAATTGTAACCCCTTTTGTACAGCAGGTCTAATAATAATAATAATTAGGGACACCTGGGTGGCTTAGTTGGTTGAGTGTCCAACTCTTGATTTCAGATGAGATCATGATCTCAGGGCCACGGGTGAGCCCCACATCAGGCTCTGTGCTGAGCATGGAGCCTGCTTGAGATTCTCCCACTCCCCAGCTCTCTCTGCCTCTCTTCCCAGCTTGCACACCCTATCTCTAATAAAAAGAAGAGAATAATGATCTCATATTTTGTTAACAAGAAATAATCGATAAACCACCACACTAACTGGTATGCACCAAGTAGTGAAATTTTAGCTCTCTCCCGCATATAATAGATTTTAGTTCTGTCTTGTTGGCCTCTATCCCTCTTAAACTCTGACGTAGAAGCTTGAACTCCGTGTTTTCTATGTACTTTTATAAGATTTTGACTATAAGCACAAATGATAAGTTTCTAAATATTAGACCTGATCTATCAACTTTTTTTTAGGAAAAGTTTTTAACTGTTCTTTCCTTGCAGTGAAAAAGACAAAGGAATTGTCTTGGTAACAAGTTTGTTTCCAAACTTTCACTGAGAAAAGGCATCACAGGATTTATTGAAGTCATCTTGTCTAACGCATTCTTGAGTTACTTGTTGTTCCTGACTGCAATAATTTGTTATCTACAGGATTCCCAATGTTACTGTGGGGGGAAAGAAGCAGTTTTATATCAATACACCACAGACAGCTTATTCACTTGCCCCCCAGAAATTGTTCATTACTTTTAAGAGGAGACAATGGCTGAAAAATGGATAGGTTTTCACAGATGGTCTTTTTAAAACTACAAACTGCTCTACTTGGACATAAAACTACACATCAAAAAGAGAACAATGGAATTCTTTCGAAGTGAAGGACAAACATATACTTTAAGCTACATCTGTGGCAACACTGATAAATTTAAACATGTTAAGCAGATGATAGATAGATAGATGGACAGACCAAATATTTATATGAAGAGGTATGCTACACTCCCAAAAACACTACTTGAATTGCCTCGTTTATACAAATAGAAATTACAGGAACATGTATGGGAATGGATATTTAGGGTGTAGGATAATAATGGAAGGAACACAAAGATGTTTTCTCCACTAAATTTCCTTTCCTCCATTAAACTACTTTTATTCAAAATAAGTTGAACAAATATTTACAGCTCTGTACCTGGACCCTGGTGTGTGCCATAGATCTCTGTCTAGCTGCATACTAACACCACCTTTTTGTTGACTGCTGTCACTTTGTACCATGTCTTCAATTGAGGGAGCGTTAAGTCCCCTAAATTTGCTGTTCTTGTCTAAGCTGAGTTCCATATTCTAGGTTCTTTGCATTTCTGCATGAATTTTAGAAATAGCTTTTCATTTTCTTCAGAAACACTACTGGGCTGTGACTGAAATTGTGCTGACCCTGCAACTAACTTCAGGACAACTGACATATTACCAATATTGAGTCTTCTGTATGATTTACCTGCCCTGAGTGGCGTTTTCTTTCCCCTCTCAAAAGTGTTCTGTAGTTTTCAACATACTAGAATTGCATGGGATTTGTCAGTTTTATTGCTGAATATTTGATATGATTGCAAAGGCAATGTTTATTTTAAGATGATACTTCTTTACCAGTATAAGGAAATACAGTTGATTTTTGTATATTTGTTTCTATAATGCTGCTAAATTCACTAATTAGTCCTAGGATTTCTGTTTTTGAGATTGCTGAGGATTTTCTCCTTATATGATTATGCTGTCTGCTAATAAAAACAGCTATGTTTCTGACTTTCTAGTCTTTATAATTTTTCTTTTTTTATCTTATTCTACTGACTAGAATCTGAGAGCAGTATTGAACAGAAGTGGGGAGAATGTTTGATCTTGCTTTGTCACTGATCTTAGGAGTGAAGCATTCAGTCCTTCACTATTCAAGTATGAAGTTATCTGTAGGTACTTTTCAGAATGTACTTTATTGGGATCAGGAGATTCCTTATTACTCCTAGTTTATTGAAATATTGTCAGAAATAGATGTGAGATTTTGTCAAATGTTTTTCTGCATCAACTGAGACTATATGATTTAGTTTTTATCTCCATTACTGACTTATTACCTATATTTCCACTTTGTTTTACTTATTTAATTTAGGGCGTATAATAGATATATTTAAATGACCAGAGTCTACCTTTTAGGACAAGTATACCACTTCATATCCAGTATAAGGACTATATAAGAATATAGCCATTTTTCTGCAGTGTTTCCTTAAGTTTTATTCTAACATTATCATACACATTAGGTCACAATGTTTTCTAAACACCATGGCATATTACTACTAGTTTCACTTTAAAGAGTCAATTATCTTTTTAATAAACTTAAATAATAAAATTTAAGGCCTTTCCTACAGACACATAAAACGATGCTCAACATCACTCATCATCAGGGAAACACAAATCAAAACCACAC
>NC_043715.1:23496776-23557712 GCF_006229205.1 Suricata suricatta
GGGGGGAAAAGAGGTGGTGGTGATGGTGGAGGGCACTTAAGGGGAAGAGCACTGGGTGTTGTATGGAAACCAATTTGACAATAAAATTTTATGGAGAAAAAAAATTTAAGGCCTTAAATAAGAAGAAAAAGTCTTATCATGTACTCATGTAGTTTTCATCTTTTATGCCCTTCATCTATTTATGTATAGCCAGATTTCCATCTGATATCATATCTGTCTACCTAAAGGATATGATATACTTTATCTTTTTCTTGCAGGGCAGGATTGATTGTAATAAGTAGTTTTCTAGGTCTGAAACATCTTATTTTATCTTAATGTCTCAAATACATTTTCTCAGGCTATTGAATTTTAGGCTGTCAGGGTGTCTGTGTGTGTGTATGTGTATGTGTGTGTGTGTGTGTTTTCCTTCAGTACTACAAAAATGTTGTTTCATTTTTTTTATTTGCATTGTTTCTAGTAAACAGTAGCACTATTATTCTTATGTTTGTTCCTCTCTATGCATTGTCTCTATTTTCCCTGGAGGCTGTCATAAAGTTTTCTATTTATATGAATTTTAAGCAATGTGCATTTGTGTGTTCACAATGTGCATTTGTGTGTTTTTCTTCGTTTCTAATTTTATTATCTTTAATCTGTGGATTTGTAGTTTTCACCAAATCTGGATTTTTTTCAGCCATTAGTTCTGCACTGTGGCTTTTTTCTTCCTTTCCTCTTCTTCAGGAATGCCAATGGCTCACACTAGGACATGTGAGCATCACAGTTCGCTGATGGTCCCTTCTGTCCATTATTATTTTCTTTGTGTATCATTTTAGATAATTTCTAGTCCTATGTTTTCACTTTCAGTAATTTCCCCCCTACAATGTCTAATATGCCTTTAAACCATTCCTTATGTTTTCATCTCAGATATTGTAAATTTCATCTTTAGAGGTTTCATTTGGGTCATTTTACATCTTTATGTCTCTGCATACTGTGTTTAATAGTTCCTCTATCTCCTTAAACATGTGAAATATAGTTATATTCATTGGTTTCATGTCTTTGTAAAATACATAACCTGTCATTTCTGGGTCAGTTTTAATTGATGCCATTTTCTCCTCATCATGGGTTACAGGTTCTTGATATTTTTAATGCCTGGACATTTCTCTGAATTCCATACACTATTCATTTTACCTTTGTAATATGGTCTATTTTTGAATTTCTAAAACTAGCATTTTCTAAATTTTGTTGGAATTACAACACCTCTAGAATTTGCTCTAGAATTAATTTTACCTCATTACCTGAGCCAAGTCCCTTCTGAGGATGTTTGCCAGTGCATCACACTATTGAAGGATTCCACTCTGGCTTGCAGATATTTCCAGCTTTGTGTGAGCCTTAAGGATCTTTTCCTCTAATACGTTCAGGTAATTATTTCCCTGGCATTGGGCACTTTCTACACACGCATTCATTGCTCAATATCCAGTAAGACTTGAAGGAGATGCTCTGTGAATATTCACCATTGTCTCTCAGTGCAGCTGTTGCTTCTCCAGTATTCTTTTCTGCAAATTTTAGTCATTTTCACCTTTCTAGCTTTTCTGCTTCATCCCTTCATATCAGGGATTTCTCTGGGTTCTCTCTGTATTCCCCTCCTCTGAGACAAGACCCAGATACTCATCTCATTCAATAAACTGAGGCCACTGCAAGGCTCAGTTTGCTTGTCTCTGATTCTCAGAAAACACTACACAGTCCTTCATTGCCTATGTCTACTTATTTTTTTTAGGAATACATTTTTATTTAACTTATGTTTAATTTTAAGCAAAAGTCTAGCCTCCAGATACTTTCAGCAATATCTGGGGATCCCTCTGTTTCAAGTATTAAAAGATGACATTAAACTAGTTTCAAAAGAATATTTAATTAAAAGGTATTATATATTTCCAAATAGCTCATTGATTTCTAAGCCAAGGTGCCATTCCTACATATTCATATGACATTTAACATTATTATTATTATTATTACATTATGTATCAAGTTTTAGCTCTACTGAGGCATAATTGACAAACAGCTATTTACATTATTTTTTGGTTGTCAAATGATCCTTTATTAAAATATTTTCCTTTGTGGTTCCTAACTAGCAGGACATTCCACTGTACCACTATTGATGTCATCTATGATGTCATGAGGGTGGTGGCCATCAACATTGCAGCCCACAGACTGGGTGGTCCCCAGAATCTCTTTAATAGTTCCAGAGAGTTCCCTGGCTAATGATCAGGGCCACATCTGTTGGACAATGTTGACAATCTCATCAAAAGTGGTATTTTTATTGTGCTTAATATTTTTTCTGCTTCTTTCTGTCTTTCAGGCAGTTCCTTGAGGGCTCTGATAATCAGGGCGGAGTCAGAAGATACCACTCCCATATGGGCCTGTCTGTTCTGAACAGTCAGTTACACTGTAAACCTCAGACCCTTCTAATCACCTGTTGCTTTGGTGATGTCATCACTAACCTTTTTTGGAGACAACCCAGCACACAGATCTTTGGGGCCAAGGCAGTCATGGCACCGACTCTGCCGCTGGTGCACCTCAGGTATATGACTTTGATCTCCTTGGGGTCAAGTTTAGGCAGCCTACAGGAGGCAGTTGTCATAGGATCAACCCGGATTCAAGACCACCGAAGACTGTTCCATTGTGGCCTTCTCTGAGCCACAAGCCAAAACCAAATAGATATATACATTTAATATACATATAACGTGATGTTTTGATATACTTGTGCGTGAAGTGATCACCATTGTCACTCTAATTAGCATAATTGTCATTTCTAATCTTTTGATATGCAATTGTTTTATATAATTTCGGTTTACTTCAATATACGTAATGTGGTTGCTTTTTAAGTGGGGGGAGAGTAAATTGGATTCCTATTACTCCATCTTGTTCAGAACAGAAGTACTTAGAGTTTTAACAGAAGCAACAAAGAATTGTGGTTGAAACCAACACTAAGATATTACTTGGAAAAAACAAACAAACAATCAAACTATCTCAATATAACAATCTAAATAAAGACTTGTGGAAATTGAAGAAGTACCAGAAAAAAAGGGGGGAGGCTGTACACAATACCTTATATGAGGCAACAGAAATGATGAAAATAGAAATAAATGAAAATTAGAAAGATTATAAGATAATAGGCAATAGAAGGCCACAACAAGAGAGCTGGCCAATATTAGGAAAGATTAGAAACAAAGGGAAAAAAACGTGTAAATGCTGTAAATAGTGCTTAGAAGATTCATGAGCATATAGATAGAGAATCCCATAAAGAAAATAGAAAATGGAAGTAAGAAAAATAAAAATTATGATGGAAGTGAAGAAAATGATAAAAAGAATTTGCAAACAGGAATACAGAAGAAAAGCAAAAATAATGAGGCATGAGAAAAAGAAAACTAAGATAATGGAACATACAGACACACACACAATGTCATTACATGCAGTTTAAGAAAACTTTCCCAAATGAAGATGTAAACTTTCATACTGAGAGAGTAAACTGGGAAAATTTGATGCATTAGGGTTGACTGTAAGACATATTGTAGTCGAATCATTAAATGTTGAACAAATGGTATATCCTTTGTTCATCCAAACTAAAAGTTCAAATCACTTCAAGAAGAGAGAAAGTAACACTGATATCAGATTTTTTTAAGAAAACTTTATTTTAGGAAAGATCAGGGCAAGGTATTCAAGGTACTGAAGGAATGGAAACATAAAACAAGGATTTTATATCCAGCCAAACTATTCTACAAGAATAAAGATTACAGGAAAAATGTCACAAACATGGAAGAATTCAGAGTATTGTTCCTATGGACCCTTCTCAATGAATCTAATAGATTCTAATAAGTAGTTGGAGAAACTTCAGCCAATAAGTAATTTGGGAAGCTTCAACATGTAAAAATGCACAAGACCAAACAATGGTCAAACAACAAGAAGGAAAGTTCTGTGGATAAGGCCCATAGTTTTAGAACAGAGCTGTTTTAGATCACCTTGCAACTGAACTGTAATTTAAAAGAGGATTTTCTATCAATTTGGAAAATTAAATCCAATGTTGTGTAAAGACTGACACAAAACCGGAAGTTATGGAGACTATTAGTAAAGATAATTCAACTGGTTCTATTTGATGAGCATATGCCTACCAAGGAAAATGTCTTTACCCTGACTGTCAAAGGAGGAGTAAAAGAAAAATGCTGACAACTAGGGAGGAAAAGAACTCTTTGAAGAAGATAAAATGAATGCAAAGATGTCAAAGATAGTATGTGGCATGTGTGCAAGGGAATAAGAGCAAAGAGAGAGGGTAAAATGGGGAGAGACATAAGATTTTAGTAAAAAGAGAGACAGTAACCAAGTCTATGGGAGTCTTGAAAGCAATATTTGGGAACACGTGGTTTATCCT
The DNA here is from genome assembly GCF_006229205.1 of Suricata suricatta. Taxonomy (NCBI): domain Eukaryota; kingdom Metazoa; phylum Chordata; class Mammalia; order Carnivora; family Herpestidae; genus Suricata; species Suricata suricatta. The sequence continues at coordinate 23,501,173 of NC_043715.1, forward strand.
TAGAAAAAATGTAAAGAAATATACAAGGGCTTTTAGCAAGGGAGTGACAAAATCTGTTCTATTGTAATAAGGATAAATATAGACAATATATTCAAGCATGCATTGGAAGGGACAACATTTTTGACAGGAAGCCCGATCATAAAGATGCTACCGTGATCCATGAAAGAGATCATGAAAACTTGGGTCAGATCAATTTAGCAAAAAAATCAGGTTTGAATGGAAAATTAGTGTGAGTGCTTTAAAGTGTTAAGGTTTTCCCTGATGTTGAACATGGCTGAAAAACAAAGGCAGCTGATTACTCATTTAGCCCCTGTGATTTCTGTGACAAAATATACAAAGACCCTAGGATATTTGAAAAATCCAAGTTACAATTGAATCTGCGGTATTACCTAATTTATTCCTCCAAATCTGATATCATCAAGCATATCATTGGTTAGATTCAATTTGACTCTTAGTTTTCTGAACTATAAGAATTTTTTCTTATACCTCCAGATTTAGTCCTTTGATTATTTATAGAAAAAAAATTCATACACATCTAGTTCAGTAAACTCTGTGTGAAATTTTAATTTTCTGACCATTATATCTTAGTGCCTGGTACATTGTCTTGTACATAATATATGGTCAATAAAAATTATCAAATTGACTGATACCCAGAAGTAGATTATATCAAAAAGAGAAGATCCAGTATTATATGATCACCATTTATAGTCAATTATACTGCATTAGTTTTTTTATTGCAGCCAAAACACATTACTATACATTAGTGACTTAAAACAATATAAATTTATTATCCTACAGCTCTATTAAGTCAGGAGTCCAGAATGGGTATCGCTGACTAAACTCACGGTTTTGGGTTGTGTTTTTTCTGGAGGTTCTAGGAGACAGTGTGTTTCCTGCTTTTTCAGGTTGCTGGCAGACTTCAATTTCTTGCAGTTGTGTGACTGAGACCCATGTTTTCTTCCTGGCTGTTGACTGACTGTTCTCAACTTCTAGAAGCCACCACATACGTTGATTCCTAAATCTTTTCCTCTGTTTTCAAAGCCAGCATTACTGGGTCAAGTCACATCTCCCTCTAACCCTTCTTCTGACCTCAAATCTCTCTGACCACAACCAGAGAAGTTTCTTCACTTTAAATTACTCACTTGATTACATTTAGTTCATCAAAATGATCAAAGATTATCTCCTCATCTCAAGGACCATCCCCTTAAATATATCTTCAAAGTCTTTTCGCCAGGTTAAATATATACTCAGGGTTTAGGACTTACGGAATGAACATCTTTGACAGCCATTATTCCCCATGCTCCAAACATCTAGAAAAATTCCTTAAAATTTCCCCCATAATTAGAATTAGATATACTTCACTCAACACAACCCCCAGAGTTCTATTTCCTTCCAGCGCTGAAACAAAACAACTTCTTTTTTAAAACAAGATTTAGGCGATGGATTTCATTAAAAAATATATTCTCTATTTTTGAATGCTTGAATCATTGCATCAGAGTAAGTTGTAAATCTTATGTGGGCTCTGAAATACTGAGAAAAACAGAGAGAGAATCTTGTATCTTAAATTATTTCTGCTAGATTAGCATAAGTAGAAAAATGGTGAGTGAACATATCTACAATTCTAATCATTCTTTGACTCCTTCCTTCTTCTATTCTTCTTTCCTTACCTGGATTTCTCCCTACTTCCATCTTTCTCTCTTCTTTTTCAGACATACAATGAAATAAGTTAGATGTAGACAGAATACAATTTTACTACTATAAGCTGATATTCATCAGATTTATACCGGAAGTCCCTAAGGGGCATCTGTCTTGCACCAGACAAGCCAACAGCATCCTCCTCTTCAGCTTGTCTCTGACATTTGCTTCAAGGAGGCTGAACAATTATTCTAATTGCTCAAAATTTGGAAATATCTTACTTGGATGGAAAAATCAAAAACAAACCAGGAATACTGAATTAACGTCCTCAAGTTGATTAGCAAGAAACACAGATTAAATTCAGAAGATGAGTAAACCGTACCTTGTTTTACAAAGACATTTATCATGACCATCACTGTTATCTCTTTATGAGTGACATAAGAAACAAAGAATATCAGTACCTTAGTACTATTCTACTAAGTGCTGCTTAGTATTATTAGTATTATGTCACTACACCAGAAAATATTTATTAAAAAGCAGTCACAGAATTAAGTGCAATAATCCATGAAAACTATCAATGGTATGCACTATTTCTGCAAGGGTAATACAATTATCCTTGTTTCACAAGTGAAGATGCACAGCCTTAGGTAAACCAAGCAAACTTTTAACACAACGAGTGAATGTCAGGAGTTGGGGGTTTTTTCTGGGGACTCTCTAACCACAACATGCAAGGTTTTTATTTGGGCAAAGCCTTTGGAAACCTTCAGAGGCACACTGGCCAAACCAGAAACAGCACCCTATATTACTTTCCCAGGCTGCTGTGACAAAGTGAAAGTGGGTAGTTTAAAACCACAGAAATGTGTTCTTTCATATTCTGATGGTTAGAAATCAATCAAGATGTTGGCATGGTTGTTGTTTTCTGAAGGCTCCGAGGAAGAATCTGTTTCCTGTCTTGCTCCTGTCTTCTGGCAGTGGCCAATGACCCTGGGAATTCTGTGGCCTGTGGGTGCATCACTCCACTCTCTGTCTCTGTTTTCACGCGGACTGAATTCTGTTGTCCAGGAGCCTCTCCTACTCTACCATCTCATCTCAACTTCAATAATTACAGCTCCTGCAATCCTGCTTACAAATATGTTCATATTCTAAGCTACTGGGCACTAGGGTATCCACACTTCTTTCCTAGGGCTCCCACTTCAACCCATAACAGACAGATTCCTATCTGAATGTAAAACATGTTCCCCCAAAGCCTTACAGGGTCAAATCAGAGGACAATACCTGAAAAGGTAATTAATCTTTACAAATGCAAGGGGAAAATAAATAGGTCCTTGGCTTCAAGAAGAAAAGGTTATTTTTGAACAGCAGTTCTTTAATGCAGTGCTTATATTTTATTTAATAATTAATAAATGATTAATGCAGATTGCTTTCTTCCAAATAAATTATCAGAATGTGTTATAACAGATGTGAATAAATCATAGGCTCTAGTTCATGAGTTGTCTGCACAAATGTCAGGAGTATAATACATTATATTTAAATATTAGTTGTGTGTCTGAAATATGGGTGAGGACTCCATCATATTAACCACTATTGCTATCAATGAGTTATTAATTATTAAAATTCAGCATGTTCTGAAATGACTTTCTAGATGTTTTATTGTTTAAAGCATGTATTGATACTGATTTAATTTTCTCTTTTCCTTTTAGTGCCATATAATTGAATTGTTAAAAATATCATCTATAATAATTAGAGATAGTCTAAAACATCAGCAAGAGTAAAAAAGTCATCATCGTACATTTTTTCTTCCTATTAAGAAATGGAATTGCTTATTCAAATGATTTTAAATCATTCAGCTAATGGAAGTATTTTTTTATATAAGAATAATGTAGCAGAATGATCATCATGTAACTATCATTGTTGTTATCATCATCATCATCATCATCATCGATACTGCTGAGCACTGGCTATGGGCCTAGCATTAAGAACAGTGCTCCAAGAAATGTTATTCCAACCTCAAAATGATCTTAGGAATGAGCTATTACTGTACTTCCCATTTTATACAGAGAAAACTGAGTTTTAGAGATGTTAATTTTTTTTTCTAACACAGTTAATTTAAGAGCCAGAATGGGATCTCAAGAACCCAGGATGACACTCTTAATCTTTTATGACTCAGAATGCGAGGTTTCATGACACAGAAACCTGGAAAGTTTCTGCTGTTTGAGGTTGGTAATTCATTCAAAATCTTGGGAGCTAATGTCCCTCATTTGTAATCAGAAGATACTAATGATAATGACTAACATGTGTATACTGAATGCAACCATGATTCTTAGTGCTGTACACAGATTAACTTATTTCATCCTCAAAATAACAAAATGTGGGAGATTTCATACTCTTCCTTTACAGATGAGAAAACTGAGACACAGTGATACTAAGTAGCATTTCCAAGGTTATACAGTAATAGTTGTACTAAAATGTGAAACAAATTCTGGTTGTAAAACCTCTGATCTTAACTTCATTACTATATGTATGTACGCATGTATGTATGTATTAAAATAGAAGATTTCCATACTCCCCCAGCTCTGAGCCTCTGACTCTCTGTTTTATATCTTTTACCTTTCTCTGACTATGGCTGTCTTTGCTCAATGTCCTAAGAGTGTTTTAAGGTAATATCTCCTTCAATATTTTGTTGAAATAACTTTTGCCAAATGGAAAGCACTAACCAAGCACTGGAATTTTTTTTCTAAGAATGTTCTTGAATGCATGATGGTGAGGGAAACAAATGTATAGAGTTATGGCCAGTTCACCTTCTCCAGAGTTGCTTTAACATACTCCATTATTTCTATTTAAAAATTTTTTTAATGTTTATTTATTTTTGAGAGAGAGAGGGAGAGATAGAGCATGAACAGGGGAGGGGCAGAGAGAGAGAGGGAGACACAGAATCTGAAACAGGCTCCAGGCTCTGAGCTGTCAGCACAGAGCCCCACACAGGGCTCGAACTCGTGAACCACAAGATCATGACCTGATCTGAAGCTGGACGTTTCACCAACTGAGGCACCCAGGTGCTCCTGTGTACTCCAGTATTTCTTAATCTCCCAAAGCACTCCCTACTCAGGTAATTATTTGGTTCAGAGTCTATTTCCAGTTACCTGAGTTGTACCAGAGAGAAAACCTTAATAACCACTATTTTATAGTCTACCTAGATGTGGTCATGGTTGCTATAGAAACAGTAGAGAGCTTAATGAACATGTCTGCCCCATTCACAAGAAGCCAAAGAATTCTTTAAATATTATCAAAAGCCAGGCTCTTCCCTACAGTTTAACATCTTAGCAATGTTATATCTTCCTGTATAGAACTTAATGCCTACAGGGGGAAGTCTAGTCACCTGAAGGAGAGACTTGTTCACCAACTGGATTGTTCTGGGCACTTCTGCAAACAACACATTCTTGCCTAGTAATAATAATTATTACTACTAATCATCAAATCTAGGATGATTTCTCCTACTTACTGAGTGTCCTACATATTAAGCACATAACTTGGTCTTTATACAAGACAAAATACTAATTCTCTATAAATGTTGAGAGAATAAGAGATAATTCATTTAAAATGAGTAGAAATAAGCCTAGAAAGGGTATGAAAATCATACAAGATCGTAACCCTTGTAACAAAAGCAGATGAATTTGGGGGCTCGCAGGGTCAACTCCAAGTTTATGCTTTAGAGAAGTGGCTATGGGCAAAGCTTCTCCAATCAATACAACAAGATGATTCTCTGGCACCTTAAAGGAAATCCTCCAGGACACGATATAGGTTTTCTATCTGGAAGCGCTTAATGATTGCCTGGAAGGCCCCTCAAAGACTTCCTGATGCCAAATCTTTGGAGGCAGAATCTAGGAATGTGAATTTTAACAAGCCAGCAAGGTGATTTGGCTATCTTTTCTTTTAGAGACCAAGCCCTAGAGAGAGAATTCGTTTCCTTCCATTGTTTGAGACAAATGTGCTCAATGAAAGTCAAAATGCAGATAGTGAGCTGGCCTACTAAGAGTAGTTAAGGCTGATTTTCTATAAAGAAAATAGAAGAAGGAAACAGGGAAGCTGAGGTTTCTAACTTATCAAAACAAGAGAAAAGCTGCATAATAAACATTCATACATTCACTCAGCAAGTACTGATTCTAGGCAGAGATTGCGCTAGATGCTTGGCTTACAATAAGGATTTTATGGAAATTGCAATCAAAGGAATAACAGAAAAGGACCCATTTCTGCAAACTGAGAGGATAGCTCTAATAAAGGATACAGAAGTAGTTTTTGGGATCTGAGGAATGCAGAAAGATGGCAGAACACCAAGGCATCACCTTGGACCTATCTACCGTGGGATTCCTTAGAAGGTGTATTGTAGTGAAGACAGACCCTCCATTGCCATTCCTGTAAGCCCTGGCCCTCAGAATATTGATGCCGTTACTGGTCATAAAAGTTTCTTTGGGTAGCAGAATAAAGCCAGCTTTGAGGAACACCGGATCTGGTTTTGCATCCCAGCTCTCATGGTTGTGCAACCTTATTGAATTTACTTAATTTCTCTGGGTTGTGATTTTCTTCTCTGTATAATATGGATAATAATATTATTTATCCTCTAGTGTTTTGTAATGATTGAATAAGTACACATGTATTATCTCATTTAATCATTTCTTCAAAGTATTTAGAAAGCACTTTGAAATATAGTACAAAATAGGGCCAAGAAAACCTATTTTCTTTCCTCTTTATATTAACCTCTCAAATTGCCTCATTTAACCTCAGGGTCTCAAATAACATTACTATCCTGGTGACTCCCTTGAGCTTTAAACAAAATATTTCACTTTCCATTTGAAATCTCATCATGGGTACTTAATAGTTGTGTTAAAGCTAATACATTTTCCCAAATTAATATATCCAAATCCAGACTTTTTATCACTTCGTATTGCCCATCCCTGAATTATCAGCATCTCAGTAAATAGACCATAATTCAGACAAAATAAATGTAATCTCAATTCTTCTAAAATCTCACACTCCAGCTCCTTCGAAAATTCTATTAGTTCTATCTTTGAAATGTGTTTCAATTCTGACCACTTTCTCCTGGTTCTTGTCCCATTCAAGCCACGGTCATCCTTTACTTGGTCCAATGACATAGATTCCCAACTGATGCTCTCAACGGTAACTATGATTTTTCCTGTACTTAATGACCAGAAGAATCACTGTTTCGTTAGTTTACTCAAAACTCTCCAATGCTTTCATATTTCAGTTAAAGCAAAATCCATTTTGTTTACGTTACCCTACATTTCTACTCTGCTCTGCCCCTGCCCACTTTTACTTTACCATGCTGCCCGAATTTCCAGGGACTCGGTTGTCTCTTGCTATTTTTCTAACACACACAAAAAAAATGCTTATTTCCATCAGAGTACCTTCCCAGGTGCTGCTATCTTTGCTATGACCCTTTGTACCATGTGTGTCTCTTTTCACATGCTCCCTTCTTTCACAGAGAGGCTTTCCAGTGACTCCTCCATAGAAAACAAAGTATCTTCCATTTCTTACATTCTATTCCCTCACCCTACTAGTTTTTAATTACACTTACCAATTATCTAAATGCCTATTCTTTAAAGTCCTGTCTTCTTTTTTTCACATTATAAGCTCAAGAACAGAAAAACAATGTCTTCTTAGTTTCTGCTCTATTTTCAGAACCTATATATGCTCAGTACACAGTAGGTATTTTAAAAGGGTATTATAGGCTGTGTTGAAGATTCAAATGAAGTGTCTCCTCTTCTGGATAGATTTCCCTGGACTTTCATTTCCTTCCCCATACCCTTCTTGAGATTCCATTCAATTAGGTCTTTCTATAGTGTCTTGAACATACATATCTTCTTTAAAGCTCTGGTTATAAGTTATTAAGGTGATTTCCACTTATTTTTCTATTCTAATAAATTATGACCCTGTATTGGGAAGGAATAACCTATTTTATACTATAGTAAGTAGGACTTTTGTCCATGTAACTTCTTACCTGTACGATCCTAGGCAATACTTTAACCCCTATGTGCCTTGGTTTCCACATTTGTAACACAAAGCATTATAAACCCCTCATGGGATGGACTGTTCTGAGGATTAACTGAGAAATACAGTAAAGTACCCACTGTGTATGGTAGGTGGGCATTAAATGTTCTCCATATATTAGCTGCTATTGTTGTTGTTGTTATTGTTATTTCCAAAGTCAGCAGAGGGCCTTGCATACTGCATATGTTCAATAAAGGTTTGCCAAAGTCAAAGAAGAATTTTACCAGACACAGTTAAACAGTCAAGGAAGCCTTTTTCAAAACTAATGCATAAAAGGAAAGAGACTAAATTCAAATCTCTTGAAACAAAAAAAGCAGGGAAACTTTTAAGCTCTGGGGTGAGTTAGTGAAAAAATACTGATGGTGATTAGGGAAGAGGTTGGTCAATGTGATAACACCATCTGTGTTTGCTAATTGATACATATGGAAGGTAGGCACCTACTCCCTTGAGTCCTCCCCCCGTCACCCTTACACACACACACACACACACACACACACACACACACACACACACACACACAGCCTGGGAGACAGGATCCCTATCTTTCTTGATGATTACATTTCAAAGGATGTCTCTCAGATCCTTGGGAAAGACATTTCTGGGTTGTGAGACTGGCAAGAGACTGGGAGAAGATTTACATCTCACAAGACAGAGAAAGAATGTACAACAGAAATTAAAAGTAATTTATAAAGTAAATACCCTAAGAAAAGGGAGGTCAGGGGTGTCCCGGAAGAAACTTCTCCAGAGTTTAGCCAAGTGAGGGTACATTTAAGGCAATCTTGCTCATGGGGATAGATTCTGATCCCAGGTCTTCTATAGAGCTGTATAGTAAATACTGCTGATGGCTACACTGTTATACTAATATATAACAAATACTATTTGAGGGTACTCATTAGTGAAGTTCACCAAATGTCTAGCTCTCTGCTTTGGGGCAGTAGCAGGATAGCATGCTAAGGAGTGGGCGGAGCCATGTGAACAGTTTAGTCTAATGCATTTTGGGAAGAAGTGACACATGCCACTGCCAGGCTGAAGGTTTTAATTGTTGAGGTGTCATCCTCCACTGAGGGAATCTTTGATATTTGAAGAACAGCTGCTTAGTCAAACTGATTTCCAGAGTAGGAGGATATGAAGCTGAGTCCAAGCCAATCCACAAAAGACTACAGAATGAGAAGAAATAAACTTTCGTTGGGAGAAGCTGCTAATATCAGGGCACCGTATGTTGTTTCAGTATCACTTAGACATCCTTTTCCCAGGGTAAGCATCTAAACTGAACCGCATCAGGAAAGCAAAGTAAAACAGAAAAACAAAATCATCAGAAGTTCTAAAACCATTTACCAGAACATAGGTAGAGGATCCAAATCATGAAAAAAGGTTGTGTGTGGAAATGGCATGGGGAGCTAAGGATGTGAGCTTGAAACGTTGGTCTCTCTTCTATTATTAAAAGGCACTTATTTTTGCTTGTTCATTTTTGATAGAAATATGAGCCATCAATTTTCTTTTATTTCAAGATCTTATAGATTTTCTACAAATCTACCACAACAAAAACATTTATATTTCATTATTACAAATTCCACAGGGAACTCTTTTATACTCCTTCTGAATTTCATTACATAATTAAAATGGGAAAGTGGCCTTAGGGAAATAATAAAATATGCTAGGATTCACTTGTCTTAAGTAAATATGTAGAAGGTATATTTTTATTGAATACTTTTGGTTACTTTAACTTCTTTTTTAAAAAAAAAATACCTAATGACCTAACAAAGACAATTACAGAAACTTGCACATTAATATGCTTTGAATGGTAATTATATTTTAATTAAAATGCCAAAGTGATGGAAAGGTGAAAAATAAGCTATTCACTATGTGGACTCTAAACAATGAAATAAATGGGGGAAAGGACTTAAATTTTTATGATGTTTTTCTAGTAGTGCTGAAAAAGGGATACTGAGAGCAATTATTATTTTTTCCCCCAAATACGGTAATACATAAATAGAAGCAAATTAAATCTACCACTCAGCAAATTTCATTTGCCATGGGGAAATTAATATGAAAAGGGCCTCTGAATTTTTATCAGAGCAGAAAACTTAATAGGATATTTCAAAAATTCAGGTCTGGCTGGCTTGAGGATAGATAATGGAATTTTGCTGCTTAAATCTTGAGGTCACTATTTCAAAAATGCCCCCAGTGAGCAGTAACTAAAAGGCATTACTATCTGATGGCACTGCAGTACCTATGTGAAGTAAATGACTGGTCTCACTCTGATGGTCACCAGATAGCACTCAAACACCATCCAAACAACTGGAGCTAAGTGACCCAAGTGTTGGTATTTCAAGGAGGCATCCAACAACAGAAAATGGAACTACATTCCTGCTCTGTACTTGGTTGCTTTCCCACGATGGGAAAGACAGGTGTGAAGTTTATCTAGGCTTATCTTGGGCTTTGATGTAAATAAGTCAAAGATTAGTTCTGGCAGCTCATGCCTTCATCCTGTAAGGTCCTAGAGATCTGGCTTATGAAGTTGGGGATGATGTATCTTGCCTGGAAGGAGGCCTATGGAAATGAAATGGTGATGCTTAGGGCCTTGGGGCCCCATGGAAAAGGACTTGCTCTAAGCTACAGGAATTCAGGGTGTTGATATGGCTGCCTGCTCCTATTACCCAGTTTGCACAAAAACGACTCTAGGATTCCAGATAGGTAGAAGAGGGAGAGGAAATGAATCACAAATGTGAGAGTTAGGGGCAAACACTAACCACTACACTGTCCTCAAGGCAAGACAGTGAATATATAAAGAGCATTGGCCCAAAGACAGATGGCCTGAATTCAAATACTGGTTCCAGCATGAAACAAGTGTACAACAGTCAGGCATGTTGCTCCTCCAGCCACAAAAGTCTCATTTCCTCACCCTTGTGTGACTCTTGTGTGATTAAAACAGTTAATGAACATACATGTAACCAGTCTGGCACTGAGTAAGCACACAATAACACTGGTTATAACATTTCTATTTCAACAGGTAAGTAGTCATTATCATTGTTATGGTTATTTTCAACTCCTGTCTTGCAAAAACTACCTCGTAGGCTTCTTATGAGGATCAATAGACATAAAAAAATATTGAATGTAAGCAGTTCCATGCAAATTCAAGATGTTAGTCATTATAAAAGTATCTGGTTTATTTTTATTTTTGTGTATTATCATGTGTTATTTCTCAAGTACATTTTATTCCTGAGATTTCAGACAACAGCATCAGGGACCGATAAACACTCTGGGCATAGAGTAAAGCTGAAGCAAATGGTAAGAGGAATAAAGAGGGGCTTGTGGAAAACCTTTGGGAAATATGAGCCCCAGCACTGCCTCAAGCAGATTCCCTCATGCTCTGGGTTAGCAGGACTGCCAGGTCACCAAGCATTTTTTGCACATACTGTTTATTGGAGCCAGTAGGTATTAAATTATTTCATCAAGCAGTCCTGTAACTTTGCAGCTCCCTGGTGGGTCTTCTAATCTCAGATTATGTTCACCCATCGAGCCATGATTGCTGGAAGGGTTATTACTATTTCTCATTATGCTATCTCCTGAGCCCTCTTTTATCCCTTTGTTAAAATTGTTCCACTGAGAATATTTTTTTTAACTCAAATTGAATTTCCTTTCTGACTCCCCACTATGATGTCATAGAGTTACAGGTTCTTAAAGATCTCTTAAACATTCTAAGGGAAAACTAAATGTGTGAGTTTAGGAAGATTTCTTTTCTTGGGAAAATAATTTCTTTTATTCCCACTCATTCCATATGTATTTATTGGTCCTGGACTAGATTCTGTACATGGTATGTACACACACACACACACACACACACACACACACACACACACACACACAGAGTGTGATAGAGAATAAGGAGCTAGTTCAATGAATTCTGTTGATTTTAATTTAGAATTTTTTTCAATAAAATGAAATTTAAATTAAAAGGCTTTCTTCCACTATGTGTTTAAACCACAGCTTCTGTTTCATTGATCTCTACTCCTACTCTGAACGAAGGTCTTTTTTTTTTTTGATTGGCATTCTTAATATATGACAACTTACTATACAGCACAGAAGTGAATTATATATTATGCATGAAAGAACAGATACAATATGTCAGTGGCACATTTTGCACTGACTGACTGATGAATTGAATCCTCTTTGGGCATATGTAAGGATTGAGCTCCCTGTCTGGTGTTTTATCTCTAAAAACACTCTTCTTGTATCTCTCATCAGGCATTACTTTAGCTTCCTGAATATTCCCAGGTCTTGAAAACTAGAAGCAAGTCTTGGTCAGAGAGCATCTGACTGCCTCACTTATTCTTCTTTGGGTTTCATTCATCTTATACACCTTGCAAGTCACCCATCCTCCCACAAGACCACATTTTCCAAGTCCCAAATCAAGACTAAGAACTTGTGTTTCCAGGTATAAAAAGATATGGAGACAATGGAATTTCTAGAATATTCTTATGATGAATAGGATCTATGATTGAAGTTAGGACAGGCATTTCCCAGAGACGTTTGGATTTACGGTTACTATACCAAACTTACCTAGAATCTTTAGTTTTTATACTGCATCATCACTAAGGACAAAAGCCAATGAGCACATTAGAAAACTAGAGAGAGTCCATGAGAGGGAAGCCGATTGTCATCTTCACGACAGCTGGGCTGCTCTCGTCCTCCACTACAGTACTGTATGGCACCTACCACACTTCCTAGCACATAGTAGGAACACAATAAATATTTGTTGAAGAGAAAGGAAGGGACAGGTGATAGTCATAGACACAATCACAAACTTACTGAAGCTTACAGAGCGAAGAAGAATATATGCTTTCTGAGGACACAGGCAGAAAATTTCCACTACGAGCTAATCATTATCTTTCAGACTCCTGTCATCTTACCCCATGATATCTACAATGTTTGTTACTAAATACAACGCATATTTCCTAGCAATTCACTTTCTGGAAAATTTCTTTTGGACCATGAACCAACACCTAATTTATTCTAAACAGAAGATTCTGTCAATTCCTCGCTCCATTTCCAGATAAATATTTTAAGGAGGGAGAGCACATTTAAACTTCTCTTCTAATTATCCAAAAGTCATTTTATCAGAAATATCTTTATACTTCTACTGAGACTTACTTTCGACCTCATTCATGTAGTTAATATTTATCACACATTTCCTATGTGTCAGGAACAACTCTAAAAAACCTTAGCATGGGATAATTCATAGAATCATCTTAACAAATTAGAATGTGCCTATTCATCTCTGGGAGTAATATGTGAAGAAGGCTCAGAAAAGTGTTACTGAATTTCTACTATTTCTACTATGAGCCAGTCATTATCTTAAGGGCAGCTAAAACAAGAATGAGTAAGATGTGGTTTCTCTTAAGGTATTCCTTTCTTGGTGTAGACAGACATACACATAAATATAAATAACAGGGAAATTAGTGTCCTTGCAAGTTCATAGCACAACGATTAACAAAAATACTTGGGGTTGCAGGCTACTATGATTCCAAACTTCATTCCAACATTACATATCTGTACAGTCTTAGGAAACCATTAAACTCTTCTAAGCCTCACTTTCCTCACTTAGGTAATAAAGGTAGTATCTGTATTTATCTCCAAGAGTTTTCATGAGAAATAAATGTAAGTGGTGCATGTAACTGGCGCATAATCATTTCTTAATAAGCAAAGAATAATAATACTTTTTACCAATAAATTATTATGGTTATTTTCATAAAAATAGTAAACGGTCTAAAACTGAATTAGAGCAGCTGTCAGAGGAAGATGCATTAAAGATGACTCTAAGGATGAGGAGGTGCTGTCCCAATATTGCAGCAGAAGACATTTAATCCTGATGGCTGGAGCAGCATGTGCAATGATTGTAACAGTAAAATTGAATTTCCTATAAAACGTTGACCTCCAAGTCACAAACATGGACACATACTCTTCCTGTTGACCACAACAAGACCAGTATTCTTCAGAAGATGAATTATACAATTTGGATCATTGATCATACAGAAATTCATTGTCAGCTTGACTTTTAAGATTTGCCAGGTATTAGAAGAGCTTATTTATAGAAAGCAGATGGCTTTTTGTCATTTAATTCACTGAAATTTACTTAGTATGAGGAAGGGAGAAATCAAGCTGGCTCCATGATAAAAGCTCTCTAAATACATTAGCTCACTGAGTGGACTGCAGAGGGACAAAGGGAACACTGCTTTTAAAATGAATTAGCCTTCTTTTATGTTTTAGAAGAGATTAAGACCAAAGTCCTAAAAAGTGAATGATAACATGAGTAGAAGCAATTTCAGAATTTGCTTTATCAAATGCCGAGTCCTCTCTCATCCCATGGACCATAGTGCTGCCTTTCTTATGAGGTGCCCTCACTGCCTTCCTTGAATGGATCAAGTTCAAACAACAGGGCCTCATTTCAAACCCCAGACCCATTCCATTTCAATTCTCTGCCTTGCTTGCCTACTTTTTTATTATTTTCAGTCAAAACTCCAACTGGCTGCTCTCTCTTCTGGCATTACAAAGCACCTCTTGTTTTCTTTTGCAGTAACACATATCCCGCAACCTTTCAAGTGTTGCCCAAATTACTCATCCAACTGTTATTTTTTTCTTCTATATTTCATTGTGATACAGATACTCAGATGAGTATATTCTTTCTATTCTACTGGTCTCTGTCTCTTCTTTCTTCCTTACTTTCCTTGCTGTCTTTCTCCTAACCATCTCATGCCTGGTGAGCACTATTTAAGAATGTGTGCACTTTGAAAGCAATAGCTTTGTGTTCTGACGATAGTCCTTTTGTTTGTGATATGTTACTTTTTTTTTCTCTGTGATTCTCTAATCTGTAAAGAGTTGTTGAATTGTTGTGATGAATAAATAAGATAATGCATGCAAACAATACCTGGGAATATAGACTTACTATTCTCATTGCTGTTTACATCTGATACACATTATCAAAACCTAACTAGTTCTCACCACTGACAGTCATCAGGGATATAAAGAAAGAAAAGCCATGATATTTTCCCTGAAGGAGCTCACTACTTCGGTTTGGAAAGCTTAGAGTAACATTATTTTACAATAAAAGATAGGCTTGGATAGACAGACAGAAATTGAAGAGTGAAACACAGTGTTTGAATTCCTTCAATAACCAACTTGTGAACACTTCAATTTGTAAGGGAAGACAATTGTGTCTTAATGTGCATGTGCTGGAGATGGCCTGGAGGTACATGTTTGGAAACCTCACTGAACTGTAAGACCGCTCAAAAGGATCATGTTAATGATCTTTGGAAGGGACACAGGATGAAGGAAAAGTATCTGATAGAAACTATGAGAAAAATGAAGATGCCTCTCAGTCACCTGCAAAATCATACAGTACCTCAGTAAGTAGAAGCTCTAAGTTATAGGAAAGGCAAGGCTTCTTGGAGGAATATCTTGGACATGTTCACTCATTTTGGCCCAGTGAAGGTCAACTCTGATGGGCAGTACTCAGTATTTGTTTCAGAGACTCCCACAAGCATTGGTCAAGACTTGCCAAGTCTGAATCACATTTGATTTTTCCCTTTGCTCAATCCTGACACTCTCCCCTTTCTTTAACAGGCTTTGATTCCTAGTGCACATCTTCCACACCAATCTCTGTCTCAGCATATGCTTCTACAGAAAACAACCTGTAACAGTGGAATAAGGGAAGATACAGCCAATCATTGGTTACAAGATTAAGCATTTCCAAATATATTTCTATAACTGCTGGAAAGGCATTTCATATTTATAACAAATATGTTTATGTTAGTCTTCTTCCCTAAAGACTGGCAGAGCAGATGTGCCTAGGTCAGCTCGTTTTGTTCAAACTGGAAGAGGCCAGGAGCACCCAGCTGGCTCAGTTGGCAGGGCACGTGACTCCTGATCTTCAAGTTAGGAATTCAAGTCCCATGCTGGGCACAACGATTACTTTAAAAAAAGAAAAAAAGGGGCACCTGGGCGGTTCAGTTGCTTAAGTGTCCGACTTTGGCTTAGGTTATAATTTCATGGTTCATGGGTTCGAGCCCCATGTCAGGCTCTGTGCTCAAATCTCAGAGCCTGGAGCCTGCTTTGTATTCTGTGTCTCCCTCTCTCTCTTCCTCTCTCCCATTTATGCTCTCTCTTTGTTTCTCAAAAATGAGTAACTGTTGAAAAAAATTAAAAAACAAAATTTTAAAAAATGAAAAGAAAATGTAAATAAAAAGAGAGAAAGGGAGAGAGAGATGACAAGCCTAAAGTAATTGGCCAAAATAAAAAACAACAACAACAAACAGAAGAGGTCAGAGATCATCTAAAATGAATGGTCCGCACATGTTCACTGATGTTAGAATGGGTCTGCTATTCCAAAAACCTGTCTTCCGCTCTGCTTCAAGAGGCCCTTTAAAAGCAATACTGGTGATGGATACACAACACTGTGAATGCACTAAGTGCCACTGAACTGTACAGTTTGAACACAGTTAAAATGGTAAATTTTATGTTTATACTAGACCACAAACATGCTAATAAATCTGGAAGAGCTCAAGGAGTACGCACAGAGAAAATAGCCAAAAAGTGATCATTTGTAAGTTGGTTTAGAATGGAATTTGTCACAGTCTTGTTGATTGGGGGAATTAGGCATAAATATAGGAAGATGACAGGAGTAAGCTGACACTTAATTTTATATATATATATATATATACTCTCTCTCTCTCTTTCCTTAAACACTCAGTGTAGGCTAGCTTCACCTTCTTTTTCACCAGCAATACTGCAGTAGCACTCGAGCTGCTTTCCTTGCTTTCTATTTACTCTTCTACTCCTTTATCTAAACAGCAGTTAGCACAATCATTCAAAAAGGCGATTCTATTCCGTTTAGGTGACTCTCCAGCTCAGAACTCTTCAAAGGTGTGGGTTTTGTATTTTTTTAATCTTCATAATAACTGGCCAGGAGAACCTGGAAGAACTCCACCTTATCTCTTCAGCCTTATCTTTTCATCGTTAAGACCTTCCTTATGACTCTTTCTCATCCAGTCTGATTACACCTCTTACTTCTGATAATACTTCTTTCTCTCTACTCATCTCAAAAATGCGACCTGTGCTACTGCATTTAACTAGAATGCCCTTGTCTTTTCCTTGCCTGATGATCCAAATTCATCCTTCAGTTCTCAGATTAAACTTCCTTCCTCATGGAAGTCTTTGACACACTGTATTACCCACTGTAATAAACAAACAAGGCAGTAGGCATGATTAAGATATATCCATAGCAAAGTATGTGTGTTAGATTATTTTTTCTCCCTACTCACTCTCAGGTTCCAAGAGACTATAGTAGGGTCTATTATATTCAACACTTTATCCTAGGACTTGCTATTATGTCTGGTGCTTTGATAAATGTGGCTTTCTCTTTATTTTTTTTTAATTTTTTTTAAGTTTATTTATTGGAGAACCTGGGTGGCTCAGTTGGTTGTGTCCTACTTTGGCTCAAGTCATGATCTCACAGTTTGTGGGTTTGAGCTCCACGTTGGGCTCTGTGCTGACAGCTAGCTCAGAGCCTGGAGTCTGTCTTCAGATTCTGTATCTCCCTCTCTCTCTCTGACCCTCCCCTGCTCATGCTGTCTTTCTCTGTCTCTCAAAAATAAACAAAAAACATTAAAAAATTTTAAGTTTATTTATTTATGAGAGATAGAGATAGCACGAAGCAGGCTCCAGGCTCTGAGCTGTCAGCACAGAGCCCGATGCGGGGCTCAAACCCACAGACTGTGAGATCATGACCTGAGCTAAAGTTGGATGGTTAACTGACTAAACCATCAAGGTGCCCCTGTGTTTTTCTCTTTAATGATTAAGTGACTGACTGATCTTAGTTCCTGTAGCAAAAAAAAAAAACAAAAACAAAAACAACAACAACAACAAAAAAACACCCTAAAGGAATGGGGATTTGACAGTATTCTAAGTGGATGTGTCTATTCATTCCAGAACAATTTCAATTCTCAAGCTAGATGGAAAATTTCTTGAGCATCCCTGAAATCTGGGATTAGTCACAAGAGGATTTAATCTTTAACCAGAATGATGATGGCTCAGGGGTGGATGATTATAGACTAGCATATAACAAGAGGACTCAAGCGAGTGAACACAGATTTGGCTTCTGAGATTTGTTGAAGCAATGTGAAAACCCCCTTGTCAATCTTGATAAAGGTCAGATTATAAGAAATAAAAGGAAGTACTATTTAACCCAGTAGGTAGCATATCTATACCTCTATTTTCCCTAGAGCTTGAGACTATAAATAGTTCAAGAAGATTCTGAGAAATTAACTGATCCAGAATACAGTAACATATCATTAGCTGCCACCAGGTATCAGCATCTTTCCATGATTCCTTCCTTCTTTTTTTGTTCCTGCAAAAAAAGAACCGAATCTTCCTTTTTCCTAGCCTCTCAATTCTTTTTCCTAGAAATTGTAACTAGAGCATGAAGTCAAATAACCTAAATTATATGAAAAGAAATCACGAAGTACTTGCAAAAAAATCACACAGTCCTTAAAAGTTGTTAAAGAAGGAACCATCTCAACAGTAGGTGAGGAGGGGAATGTCCTCATCCCATGTCCTGCCACTCAAATATGTCTACTCTTCAAAGATTTCCCATCAACATGAGTGTCTGGATTTTGTTAACTCCAGGAAATGCAGGATTGAACTTTCAGCTGCCTCAGATGCCTAACCAAAAACTAGATCACAGACTCAGAACCCAAACTCAGTGACTTTTACTGTAGGTGAGAAGGAGCTCTTTCTGTGCTACAACTGGATAAAGGGGTCAGCCAGTCAAATCCACGGGTCAAATCTGCAGGCAGCCAGCTTTTGTAAACCAAGTTTTATTGTAATACAGTCATTGCCATTTGTTTATGTAGTGCCAATGACCACTTTCACTACACAGGCAACGATGAATGGTTGAGACATATGCCATAATATGAAGCCAACAACAAACTAGCCCTTAACAATGTGTGGTGACTTCTGCAAGTGTCTAAGGTTCTATTGACATCACCAGCTGGTCTCAGTGGTGTGGGATCTACATCCAGAGGCTAGTACTGTAGAAGTAGTTGTAGATAGGTAGTAATAAATAGGTAAGAAATCTTAAAGAAATGCTGAATTTTAGGATAGAAGCTTGAGGATCTTGGCATTCTTTTCAATCTTAGTAACAGGGTGGAAATTTCAATTTGAGGAAGAGAGTTTCAGTTGGATTAATTGAATATATTGAATTTTGGGCATCAGTGCAAAGTGACAGGTTTTTAGAAGTTCATCAAAACCTGGAATCTCATCCTATGCCTAACTGATAGCCCAGTATGTAAGCCAAGTGCATTTTCTGAGAAAGCCATTTATTTTTCATACAACAATTTCTGAGCACTTGGTATTAAAAAAAAGAGGGGGGGGGAGAAATACTATATCACCTTCCAATAAGTGAAATTTTTAACTTTAAATTTGGAAATCGCTGTTTGGTCATTTATTTCGCTTTTAATGAAGAGATTTTTCTTTTTAATTGTACACATATCATTTAAAATGAAGTTGGCGTAATCTCGTTTTATAGTCACTTAACCTTGGACAAGTTACTTAACCTCTTGTGACCCAGTATCCTCCCAGGTAAGACAGAGATGATCATGGTTATTAATTCACTGGGGTGTAAATTTTAAGGTAGTCACTAGGTTTAAAAGTTTTAAAACATTTTTTGGCATAGAGTAAATACTTAAAAAAAAACCCAACACAATGATAAATCTATTCTCATTGTTAAGAGATGCATTCAGATCCACGAGAACAGTTGCAGTAACACCACCTCACTGATACGCACATCCTGTTTCTCAGTCTCATCCCAAGACTGCCACTGGTGGCTACTTGGACGTGCAGGGCATTGGTCTCACCCTGTGAAGGCATTTCTTTTTCTTTTTTCTTTTTTCTTTTGGTCCATATTATTTATTTCATGAAAATAACACAGCTGCTTTATCTAGCTTCTGCTTTTCATTAACTTCTTTCTTGTTCCTGGCCTGACCTCTCCTTTACACTTTAAATTTCTTTACTTTTTCATTTTCTACTTCTTGTTTTCCACAATACCAGAGTTTAGATTTCACACCTTAAATGTGGGCTAATATATTGTGACCATACCTCATGACCCTAAAGGATGGGTCAGATATTAATTTTTATTTTCACTTTCAATCAAAAAGAAAGTCTCTTGCCTTCTTGTCACCTCTCTGACACCACTCCCTGAGAGACATTTGTGGTCTTAGAACATTCAGCTTTCTTCCATTTGGTCTTTTATTTTCTGATTTTGTGCCTTCTCAATACCGGTTTGCTGTTGGGTTTTACTTTTTGTTTATTTTTTTGTTTGTTTTTTGACGAAGCTTATTTATTTGGTATGTTATCTTATAAGGTGGGCATTGTGAATCAAGCATTAATAAGCCTTCCTAGGCCATGTTGTGTGGGTTAGACTGTTCCAGAAATTACATAAAATTCCTGAAGTTTTAATATGTCCTGTTATAATTTCATCACATAAAATTCTAATGACTGAAAGGTTGAAATGTGTGTCACACAGATAATCAGATTTCCTTGTCAACTGCAATGTAATGAACTCTCATCGGATTTTTAATTGTGTCCACTTTTGAGCCTTTTGTCATGTATAGTTATTGCTTCACCCCCAAATATCTTATATTGTTGGAAGTCTGACCTTTATATATAGGAATCATTATAGAAGATAAATAAGGGAAAAATAATAATACTTTACTTCCCATTGAACCTTATAAATATTAAATAAATTGTCACAGGAAGTCTAAAGCTGGATTGTAAGCTTGAGGCCAATGACCATATTTTATTTATCTTTGCAAACCAACAATTTGCCTCACATCTAGCAATTAGCATGCACTTAATCATTTTTAAAATGTAAATGTTATCATCAGAAAGGCCCCATGAGAAATCCAAGTAGAGTACTATCTCTTATATACAAATGGAAAATAAACTCAGTAAAGAACAAACAGAACTAGAATTTAGCTATTCTACTTCCTTATTCAAAATGCTTCCCACTACATTAGGGCTTGCAAAAACAAAATCAGAAGAGCATGGTTTCTCATTGACATCCTCACGATGTTGCTTTCAGTGACAGGGTATAACAATTGATTATTATTACAACCTTCCCCGACAAGATCACATACTTTAGATTTATTCAAGAAACTTCCACTGCACTGATTAGTATTGTAGACATTTGCCATATGTGACTATTTAAATGTAAATTTAAATTAATTAAAATTAAAAAAATTAAAACTTTAGTTCCTAACTCTCAATTAGCCACATTTCAAGTACTCAGAAGCCACATGGGTTAGTAGCCACTATACTGGAGAGCAAATATATATGGCATCTCTGTCTTTGCAAAAGTGTATGGAAGCTGCTGGGATAACTCTACTCATTCATGAATTTACTGGTAAGTTTGCTAACCATCCACTGGGAAGCATGGGCAGACAGATATAACATGGTCGGGGTCTTCTGGCGCATTGTAAGGTGCCTGAGAGGTGAGAGGAGAGACTCTTTGAAACTTTAAACATGACTTATCAGTATAACAAAGTGAGATATTTTGATTTGTCATTGTTTCCTAAAGTGTGGGATATGCGCATCCACATTTCTGTTTCGGCTTTCTTCAAAACCTGCTACCACCCTGTCTGCCAATCAAATAATGCTCATCTGTCCCTTGTTTCCTCCCAGGAAGGGGTTAGAAAAGTTCCATTAAAATGGCAAGCGGAATTATTTACAATGTTGAGTTAGAAAGAAGTGTCAGATTAACATAATCTTCCTTCTCCATCTTTGAGTCTGTACAGTTCACATAAGCAATATTTACCGAGAGCCTATATATGCCAAACATGACATTATATGCTGGAGATACAGAGGAAAATAATGCATGGCACCTATGTGCAAGAACCTTGCAGTAAAGGAAGAAATACATACACACTGAGTACAGTATACAGAATAATTTTAAACACACAATTTGAAAAAAAAAATAGAAACTTCTAGCATATTCTTTACAGAGCTTATTGGAAGAAGGAGAGAATACAATTCTGTGAAGTAGGTTTGATGCTTGTGGATGTTTCTTTACTCTCCAATTCCCAAACACAAAGGAAGAATTGCAGCAGATTTAAAAAGTGAGGAAAAATACAAAAAGTGATTTAGTTAAAGCAGTTTAGAGAGAGCCCTGTAAGTTTCTAAACAAATTTTTAAACAGAATATTTTTTGGCATCAACACTTGTTATTGTTAGTATGTGCAAAACAAACAAAAACAAAAAAAAAAACAAACAAAAAAACCAAAAAACAAAACCCTGCAAACAGTGAATTACAATTAAATGATAAATTTGACAATGTGGCAAAATGTCTCCTCCGACAAATCTTTGGAGAAGTGAATGGGAAACATTCACGTGACCTGCCCATTCCTTCTCTTTAGAATGGTCTCTGTGTGAAAGTTCTCAACTAGTACGTAGAGGTAAAGGCACAGGATGAAGCCAAAGGAGAGCGTTTCAGGGAGAGGTGGCTTTTTTAATGGAAGGAAATCTGAAATCTCAAGGGAGAAAACGAGTGGGCAATAATGATGAATCGTTTACCCCAAACAAAAAGTCCTATCCATAGGGTTGTTTCCTTTAATTCATTAACTACTATAATACAAAGTAGCATAAACAGTAGATACTTAGTACATTTTCACTGAACAAAGGAATAAATAAACTATGTGGCTGCCCAGAAAGAAGGTGATAAATTTCCAATCAGCTTGTTGAGGAGAGCAAACATTTCTCTAAGGATTCTTTGACATTTTTTTAAAATTTATTTTAACAGAGAGGAAGAGAGACAACAGGCACACAGGTGTGGGAGGGGCAAAGGGAGAGAGGGACAGGGAGAATCCCAAGCAGTCTCTGCACTGTAAGCATGGAGCCAGACGCCTAGCTCCATTTCACTAACACTGAAATCACGACCTGAGCCAAAATCAAGAGTCAGTCACTTAACCAACTGAGACACCCAGGCACCCCAAGTATTCTTCAACTTTAATAATTTATAAAGCCATCCTTTATTCATCACTAATTTGATATCTCAATCTTTCCATTTTTTTTTAAGAATGCAAAACGTGGGGAGCCTGGGTGGCTTAGTCAGTTGAGCATCTGACTTCGGCTCACATCATGATCTCACAGTCCATGGACTCTGTGCTGACAGCTCAGAGCCTGGAACCTGCTTCAGATTCTGTGTCTCCCTCTCTCTCTGCCCCTCTTCCACTCGCTCTCTGTTTCTCTCTCTCTCAATATAAAGACATATTTTTTTAATGCAAAAGTGTTTGAGATAGTCTTCAAGGTCATTTTTTCTGTTTTCTCATATACATATATATTTTTTTAACTTAAGTACAGCTAACATATAGTGTGATACTAGTTTCAGGTGTACAACATATTTTTCTCTATTTCTACCAATCATCTGATCTTAACTTTCAAACATTCATCTCCTTTGAATGATCAGCCACACTGAAATAAAGTTAAATCATTTCTTGACCATACCATCCCATTTCCTGCCTTACTATCTCTTGAATGTGCTTTGCCCTTACATGAGATAGTCCCTCCTCTCTTTTACTCTTGGCAGACTGCATCCAAGACCAAGGCAAGATTCAACACTTAACATGCATTTTCTGGTAGCATGTCATTTGACTCTCTGCTTTAGCTATTCCTCTTTCCTCATTTCTCGATGAGCTCGTCTCAAATGATGGGATCAAATGAAATCATGTATAAAAAAGCTTCTTTATGCTCCTATTTTATTATATTTACTTATGTATTCTTTGATTTGTTTATTCATAAATATTTATTAAGCATCTGATATATGCTAGACATTATATAAGACACTAGAAGCTTAGTATGAATAAATAAATATAAATCATTTTAACCTGAAGATGAAGGCAAAGTTCAGTGCTTTTTCCATTTTATAACCATAGTGCTTATGTACAGCACCTGATATATGAGAGAGCCAGTAATTATTTGAAGTAAGGAAAGGAGAAAAGTGAGAAAATGGGAGAAAGCCAGGGAGGAAGGGAGAACATAGAGAAATAGGAAGAGATTAAATCAGGGAGGGAAGAAGAGGCAGTGATAGAAAAGGTAAGAGATCCCTGAATATCAAGTTCCCCTAACCAAAATCTGGGGCGGAGTTGGCCCTTAGGAAATCAAAAGAAGCAGGTTTCTATAGAATATGCATAGCTGCTATCTTGACAGAAATGCATTTTTATTTAATGTAGAATATCCAAGAGTTGGTGACACACAGTTTCACAAACTTCCCCACTGGATTATTCTAACAGCAAAGGGGAGTGGATGACAGCTCCAGAGGCTCTTAACCAACCAGAAGAGTGAAATTTAAGCCTTTGGATTTATTTGAAAAATTTGTGTAAATTTTATATTATACCTTTAATGTAGCCATGTTGGTTTACATATAAAAGACACTATTTTCCCCTCAAATCTGCTAATAAAATGCATGTGTTAGGAAACAGCATCCATGGCGACTACAGAGCTCCACACCCACAGGCATATCACCACCTATTACATACTAACTACTAGGTGTATCCCAGCTTGCGAAGCAATGGGTCACGTGGCTTCTGACAGTGAGGTCTAAATTGTCACTGGAAGCAGTGAATGGGACTCCTTGCCACTAACTGTCTACAAGGGAGAGATGTCTACACTAAGATTCATGTGCTCTTACTTTATATGCCTGGAGTCCTTTAAGCATTCTAAAACAGCAATTACTATTTAAGACGTTCCATTTTAGCTGTTTCTAAATCAGTTAATAATATGTATTTTCCTTTTAATATCTTTCTGAGGAGACTAAAGTGCCTCTCACATAATTTCATTAATCTACACAACATTTCCTTTTCAAAGATGGGCTTTTTCATCACTTAAAGTACCTTATTTTATACCAAGTTAATACCTAATATCAAACATTTTGCTGGCTTAAGTAATAGCAATGTTTATAATTGGATGGCAGTTAGAATTTGAACTTTAAATCTAGAGACTATTTTGCTATTAAATGAATACAATATAATAATGAGAGCTGTAAAGAATTTTTTAACTCATTGATATATCTGTATCTAGATCCACCTACCCACCTATTTCTTTTTTAAATCCACAGGTATACTTACAGTGATAGAGTTCTCATTTATTAGAGATGATCAGTTCTAAATGCAATAAAGAGATATTACTAGGTGTGTATACATGCAAGTATGTATAAATATAAATGGTAACATTTCAATTAATTGGACATGTAAAGATTGATATTCTGATCAATTGAATATCTTATATTACTGAGGACCAATCACAAAACCTTCTTTTCTTTTTTTTTCTTTTTCTTTCTTTCTTTATTTAGTTATTTATTTATTTTTGAGACACAGAGAGAGACAGCACGAGCAGGGGAGGGTCGGAGAGAGAGGGAGACACAGAATCTGAAGCGGGCTCCAGGCTCTGAGCTAGCTGTCAGCTCAGAGTCCGACATGGGGCTTGAACCCACAAACTGTGAGATCATGACTGGAGCTGAAGCCCAAAGCCTAACCGACTGAGCCACCCAGGCACCCCCAAAACCTTCTTTTCTATGTGTTTAATGTAAAGTTTTCTAAAATATTTGAGAATTCTATTCCAAAAGACATCAAGACCATTCATTCTCGTTATTCAGATAACTCAGCCTGGAAGTCGCTCTCTTTCAGTCAGAATGAGAGGAAGGTCTATAAAACCACCCCACAGAGTGAAGGTGTTAGCAGCAGGCGTTTCCCAGGGTGTGAAGGGGAATAAAGTACGTTCCTGACCTGTTAAAATTGCTTTAACATATTGAAAAGCAAATAAGAGACCATACTTCTGGAATAATAAAACTATTACAATATTATTTTTTACTTTATTTAAAAAGAGTTTTTAAGGTTTATTTATTTTTGAGAGACAAAGACAGAGTGTGAGTGGGGGAGGGGCAGAGAGAGCCAGAGACACAGAATTTGAAGCAGGTCCCAAGCTCTGAGCTGTCAGCACAGAGCCCAATGCAGGGCTCAAACTCACCCCGTAAGATTATGACCTCAGTCGAAGTTGGTATGATTAGCCACCAAGGTGCCCTGATTATTTTTTTTTTACTTTAAAATAGGGGCAGAGGGTTATCAGCATTTCTATCTGAAATTAATAAAATTATTGGCTTTTACATTGACAAATTTTTTAGTCCAAAATGAATCAAATTACATAGCAAATATTTGTTAAACTCCTACATTCTTTAGGGACCGGTGATATAGAAGTGAACAAGACAAAAATTAGAAAAGTAAACAGCCTTCCTTATCATGTTTAGAGTCTAGGTGGCATGATATACATCAGGAAGTATCAGGTGAGGATGACCATTTGCTGGTAAAGGGCTGTGGAGGACAATGAAGCAGGCTACGGAGTGGAAGGGAGGCTTCTTCCATGCAGGGTCTCCTGGGATGGACTCACCGGGAACAGCAGGTGTGTGGTACAAACGAAGAAAGAGAGCCATGGGAATAAAGACCTGGGGAAAGCTATTCTAGTCAGATGACCAATAAGCTTGTCCTATCCGATGAGTAGCATGAATACTGCAGAGGCAGGAATAAGAAGGAATGTGCTAAGTGATGAATCCAGGGACGGACAGGAACACAGGCCACAGAGGTCCCTGTGTGGAGGGTGAGGAGTTATGTGTGAGGAGTATTATGGAAATGCTATGGAGTGACTTGATCTTACTGGTGGTTAAAAAGAGATCACTCTGTTGTGGAGGGAAAAAAAAATAAAAACAGAACAAAAAGAAACATGGGCGGCAAGAGAGCAGTTACAAGAAATCCTGATTGTCTAGAAGACAGAAAAAGGTGACTTGTGCATCTGTTGTGAATGGACTTGCGGTACGTTTTGAAAGTAAAAGTGAAAAAATGCCGATGCAATGGCTATGAGGAGTGAGGAGAAGTGGAAATTAGACCAATACATGGTTTGCTCTACACAGTTGTGTGAATATCCTGGACATTTATTGGGATGATCAGTTTGTTTGGCAACTTGTAAGTGTAAAGGACCAATTAAATATCCAGGAGGAGATGCGGAGTAGTTCACTGGAGAGATGGTCTGCAGGTTATGTGAGAGGTTAAAGGTGAGAACAAAAAATGTATTAGCGAAGAGAGACAAAAATTGATCGTTGGTTCATTCCACCACTTAAATACCAGGAGTAAGCTAGAAAACAAACAACAAAAGAACTTAGCCCAAGAGATAGGAAGAAAGTCAGAGAACTTTCATAAAGACAAGATAATTAATGCTATTTTGTTCAAATGACATGAAGCTCACAATTACCACTCGACTATGTAGATGAAAATCTGGTGATCTTGGCAATGACATGTGGAGGCCAAAAGATAAATAGGAGTGCATTGAGTAGAAAATGGGGGGTGAAGAATTGAAAAACTGTAAGGTTGTTTTCTTCTTGAGCATCTGTCTAGAAAGGGTCACAGGGAATTGGGGTGGTAGCTGCAAGGCCATGAAGTCAAGGGTTTTTTTTTTTAATGTAGGTAATTATAAAACATATTTTACTATGATGGCAATGATTCAGCTCATCAAGGTCCTCATCCTCATTGATAATCATCCCTTTAAAAGGGTTTAGAAAAAAACTTATTAAAGCCATTTAAATTGATCAAGATTTATTATAGGCTAAAATTTTCAGAAAGGGGCTTATAGTTGAGTATAGTCCATCTAAAATACCTGACTTATGTGCTCTAATCTCCTATTTGTTCTTGAATCATTCTAGAACATGACCTACAACATTCACTCTAAACAAGGGAACAATCCCAGAAGAGAAGTTATAATCGCTACAATTTAACTTTTTTGTCATCATGGATTTAACAGAAAAATATTTTGGATTACATTGGTTCAACAACAAAGATTCTAGATGATAAGATCGATTCTGATATTGTGTAAATTACTATTTCATTCTTACAGCTTTGATTGGGTCCTGACCTTGGAAAGACATAAGACTTGTGTTTTCGTTGTCACCAGAGTCATGTGACTAAAAATTAAGCTAAAGGGATGTTAGGTTGCATAAAAAGGAGAAAAGAAGGTGACCATCTTTTACTTTCCTCTTCTTATTATCCCAGATTTGATCATCGTAGTGATATTATATATATTGAATATTTTGGGTGGGTCTAAAACTGGCCTGGGGCTGGAAATAGAGAAAATGATAGTCTCAACTCTGAAAAGGTCAGAGTCAAATAGGAATAGACAAGAAATTGCAACACAGTATGTAAAATGCTGCCATAGTATGATGTACAGAAGGTCTTGAACAGAGGGTACAGGGAATAGATACCCGATTCAATCCTTGCCTTTTTCTCCAAAATACATGGTGCTCCCTGAGCAAGATGGTTCTACAGACCAAAAGAACATTCTAAGATGAAAAGAGATGTCACATTTTCAATGGTTATTTGCTTTATGTCGACTTTTGACAAGAACATTTGTAGAGGCTATTAAAAAATAGCAGTGTTGCATTGTATTACTAGTAGTATTGTATTAAATGGATTAATAGTTCTATAAGGCAAGTTCCATAGATCTCTCTCTTACAATGAAGCAGTGGAAGTAGTGGAGGTTAGGTGTCTTTCCTAAGGTCACAGAGCTAAAGTGGCAGAGCTAGGACTTCAAGCCAAGCGGTTCAACCTCAAAGCCTAACTAAAGCTCAACTCTGACTTCTAAGAGTAGAGTGAGCAGGTAGAAACTGTAACTAGTTAGTAATCAATGAATTAACTTGTGTCTGCTGATCTCCAGGTTAAACATCCTGAAAGCATCAGAGCTGGTAAAAGTCATGGTTAGAACATTTAAATACTTAAATAGAACAAAGTATTTTTCCCACAAAGACATTTATGGGACATTAAAGGTAGGAAAAAAAGTATCAAAGTTATAAGAGTAGAATTGATCTAATAAAAGTGATGCACTGATTTAAACAAATAAAAGTCTTCTCTTTCATGAGGTAGTAAACAAAGACCAGATAACCAGAATTGTTCAAATGTGTGCCCTCGACCACAATCATATGATTGACCTGAATTAATAGCTTTCAGTGTAAAGTGTTTAAGAAATAGAAAAAGGTATAATTACATTTCAACCAAGCTTTAAAAAGCTTCACCTGAAGTAAAACTAACTATAAAAGTGACTTTAATATTTTTAGCCTCACTATGGCCTAGAGACACTCATAGAAGAATATAACAGTGGAGTATGGTCTTGGGTGTCCTCAAAAAAAAAAAAAAGACAAATTTTGAAAATGACTTCATACAAATTTTAACAGGTCAAGGAGTACTGCTGTTTCTAAGTTACATAAAGTCTCTGAATCTGTTTCTTCACTATAATACAGAAATCATGCCTATCTTGTAGATATACCATATGGATTTGAGTTAATTCATACACAACACCTTTTATTTTCTGGTATACAGTACATCCTAAATATTGTGATGTTATACATAAGTAAATGAATATCATAGCATTTACTCACTAACAGTTAAAAAAATTTTTTAATGTTTACTTTTGAAACAGACAGACAGAGCATGAATAGGGGAGGGGCAGAGAGAGATGGACACACAGAATCCAACACAGGCTCCAGGTTCTGAGCTGTCAGCACAGAGCCCGAGGCAGGGCTGGAACTCATGAGCCGTGAGATCATGACCTGAGCTGAAGTCAGACACTCAACCAACTGAGCCACCGAGGTGTGCCCACGACTCACTGACAGTTTTTAAAATTGAGAATCAAAAGGAAGGTATACTTACTGGCATAGAGCTGCCATTAATTTTGCTAGCTTGTTTTTAACGAACTTTATTATTTTTGTAAATTTGTGATGGAAAATTATATTAGAAATGTATCAAACAGAGAAATATGAAAAAAAGTCACTGATCAGAGAAAAGCAACCACAGTTAACATAACAGTGTATATCTCTTCACGTTTTGTGATGCCTTGATCTCTTTTTTGAGGATAAAGTCATCCCCGGTCTAAGTGCTCTAAAGCATAGCCTTGCTTTAAGGATTCAGACGTCTTCATGTTAGATCAAAATGGAATTGACTGATACTGGAAATGGCCTGTGTTTTTCTGAAGCCAAAAATTATAGTGTGCATTTAACTTAGTTTTATAAAATTCAAAGAATCCTAAAAGGACATAAATAATCTATACAAAACTTTGTTCACAGTACAAGAAGAGTTTGCTTTTTATACAGGGCTGAGGAACACTAGCGAGGTAGAAGGAAATGAATGAATCCCTTTTTCCTAAACCATGAGGTCCAGACTTTCCTTTCTGAGACATTTTGTTTTCAGATGGGAGATGCCTAGGCACCAAGGATTAACTAACTTGACGACTTTCTCTAGTAAAATTAGACAGAGTCCTTTTCTATCTTTTACTTCTTCACATTCCTGAATAGGTTCTTTAAAATTAGAATAATGTATGCTAACTATGTGTATTCAAATCAAATGTTTCAAGGGCGAAGAGGAGACTGTCCACACCACTTTACATTGCATATTACCGAGGTGCTAATTTCTCTATCACCATAAAGGATCATAATTATCTCTGGATTTCTTCACTGCTATATGATTCACAGATACACGCCCGGACACTGATGTCATGTATATTTTATTAAAATCTCACCAAGCATCAGCAAAGATAACTGTTCATACCTCCAGAATTTTTTATTCATGTTTATCCACAATGGGTGAAAGCAGCATGCAAAATAAATGAAGAATGATACCACAAATGTCTTCAGAGAGATATTAGGAGAGAATCAGCAGAGAGGCTTTATGAAAGTTGTATGAGCCATGTACCATCTATGCATATGCTACAACGGTCAAAGCATTTAGTTTGTCATGCGCCATACCAGCCCCAAATAATGTATGTGACACATAATGAAGTTTTAACTTGAGATAGGGAACTAAATTCTGCCTTTATTGTTCTTTTCAAAGATGTATTTGCCTTTAAATGTGCTGTTCACATGAAAAGTCTCTGCATACTTTCAGTCCTTTGAAATCAGGCCTTCATATGGAAACATCACACAGCTATCCAACATTACCATGTGTAAGCACTAGCAACCTTCTGTTAGCCTGAGAAGGGTTCAACTTCCTCGTGCCATTCATGTTCCTTTTTGTCACAGTGTTGCTAATGAATATTGAAGCTGAAGACAGAAAATAAAGTGCCCGAGACAAGGTCAAGAGGTTAAAACAGTAGCATATTAAAAAATGCCCATAAAATGTTTCTTTGAGCCCAGGAGTCATACGGTGAAGTGGAAGATGAAGAACCCCTCCCCCTTCACTTAGGAAGGCATTTTTCTTCTAATTAGCATGTGTCAACCAGGGCTGAGGGGAAAAATGCATGATGATATTTCAGACAATGCAATGGAGATGCTGTCTATGGAGTACAAGGTTAACAAAATCTATAAGCGTATTTACACACATTTATTTTTATTACGATTTTTTTGTCTTTGTCCCTTCATGAATGTAAAGGATACGGTTTTCTAGAAACAAAAGGTCAGAGCTGGAAAGGAATTAGACGTAATTTAGTCTGATCTCTTCATTTTTAAAGATGAGGATGCTGCAGTTGAAGAGGTCAAGGGATTTGCTTAAGTTCACGCAACTAGCAAGAGCAGAAATGAGGAGAGAGATCTCGTGTTTCTGAGTGTCAGCCCTCCCATTGTGTTCTATGCTGTGACCTAAATGACCCACAAATAAAGCATATATTCAAAGAAAACTTCAACTATGATACCTTGAACATTTTATTAACCCCACTGCACATGATGAATAGTTTCAAATATCTCAACCATTTTCAGACCAAACTCTAATATTATTCTATGGAGCTGTTTAGTAAAGTGAGGTAATACAGAAACAGTTGAAATGCTTGACCACTTCACTGGAGGAAGACAGATGTCCCTAATTTCAAATCTAAGATCTACAACTTCTATTTATGTGACCTTGGATAAATTACTTGATTTCTCTGTGCCTGAACTGTCTCATTTGGAAAATTTAAATTTAGTCCCAACCATGATATGGTTGTCATGATGGTTAGATGTGTGAACGCGAAATGTTTATCAAATGATGGAGTCCAAAGTTATTCCTAAATATATATTAGAAGCTATTATGATTTATTATTATTATTATTATTATTATTAATAAAGAGAACCGTCCTTGCCTTGCACTTGGATGTAGCCTATTAGACTGATAAATTCATCTATCTTCTATATGAGTGTGGTTTTGGGGCAGCTGGGTGGCTCAGTCGGTTGAGCGTCCTACTTTGGCTCAGGTCATGACCTCACGGTTCGTGGGTTTGAGCCCTGAGTCAGGCTCTGTGCTGACTGCTAGCTCAGAGCCGGGAGCCTGCTTCAGTTTCTGTGTTTTTTTCTCTCTCTGCCCCTCTCCTGTTCATACTCTGTCTCTGTCTCTCAAAAATAAATAAATGTAAAAAAAAATTTTTTTTTAAGTGTGGTTTCTATTTCCAGACAATAAAGAGACATAAGAAGAGATTGGTCAATTTTCATATAATAATTGAACACAAACCAAAACATTCCATCTCATTGGCTTCAAACACTTAGCCAGATGGTCTGTTTTGACATATTGGATTCCAAATCCTTTTGCAGTCTTGTAAAGTTCAATCAAATGAAAACCACATTGTAAGTCATGGTACATGGAGTCAAATATTTGGCCATAGTTGAAATGCATGGGTTAGCTCAAACTAAATAACCCTTGGAAAACAATCATTATCAAACCAAATGACTTCTTTTATGCGAAATTTGATTAAACAGCCTATTCTGGTCAGGTGTTCTGCAGCACAATATATTATTAATACAGTTGGTCTCTGGACTACAGGAGCATCTCTTCACTCACCAAAGATAAGAATTTAACTTCAGGGGCTATCCACTTAAATTTTCTTAGCATCCTATATGTGTAACCTACTAAGCTGTATTCTGGAAAGAAATGCTCAGAGGCCCTTTGGGCCACTCTCTTAATACATATACGGTACTGAGAAGACTCCCACTCTAGGAAATCCTAGAAAAGCCATTTAAGGACAATTAGTGGGAATGCTGCATTGATAAAGGTAAGGTCATTTCAGATACTAGTTTCACTTTTTATTTTGTTTTTTGTTTTTTTAAGTTCCACATAAAAATCTGCATTGCCCTTATCATGTTTCCATTAAATGTTATGACACTAATGGAATAATGTTTTGGTAAAAATTATCCAACCATAGGCATCATAAAAATACCTTCTTTGTTCCACTTTCTAATGTTCAAATGGAATGGCAATACACCATTCAGAATAGCCATGGGCCCTAACAGAATACTTTAGCTTCAAGCAGATTTTGAACTGAGAAACAAACAACTAATTGATTTACAAATGACTTGAGGTCCAAAACTTAATTTGTAAGTAACCCAGGGACTTAAATATCCCATGAGAACTGACTGGTAAAATCATAAAATAACCATAATAGTAACAACTTTAATGAAGATAGGCCACTAGTTACATTAGTTTTCTTTCTCAGTGGAGACTGCTATAGTAAGCTTTTAATGACATTCTCCTTGATTAATGTTTGTATTACCTACAATTTATCAGTCACTTGCTCAGCTGAATCTCTTCAGGAAAATATTACATATAATGATGTTTCCTCAGTTATATCTCCATAAAATATATCTAGATTACAAACTGGACAATAGACAATGCATTAACACTGATCAGTAGATGCGTCTGCTGATGTGGTGCTCTAAGATAGACAAGTTTACAACTGAGTTCCTAGCAAATAAATTAGTGACTCTTCACAGAATACCTGGATGGGCATTTAAAGTCTGTCTCCAAGGCCCTCTTCCCATATTACAACATCAACACATGAGTCTTTCGAGTTAGATAAAAGGAATCTGATGAGGACCACGTTAACATTTATGTTGGGCTTAAATAAAACATGAAACTAACATCTTGAAAGAGTCTGAGTTGAGCAAGGCAGCATTCACACCACGCTATTCAAGAATTATTCATGAAGTTTCTGTGCTTCTCAAGATTTTAGTTGCTTATATCTGATTTTCCTTAAAGTTCTTGCTTGCAATGATTGTTTTCAGATATTTCATCTACTGAGATAGGAAGTGTGCAATAACAGGAAGACGCAGTTTGAGCACCTAATGATATCTAAGTGCTTTAATTGCCTGATCATCTTCCTTCCTGAGTGTTAAATATCTCTATTTGTTGGAATGGGGAGGGTGTTGGTGGAGGAAAGGGGAAAGTTTACGTTTAGGAAGAGCAGATTAAACAGAACAATCTTATTTAGAAAAATGAAGGCTAAGGTTCAGAGTTCAGTAAAGCCTGAGTCATTTTCTAATGACTTTGTCATACATATTTTGGCTTTATCTTTAAGTAAAGACCCAGACAAGAGAAACCCACTGAATAAGGTTTACAAGATTCCATACTCAAAACTTCTTGGCTGTAATTGGAAATGAAAGCCATCTCTTTCTTTGGGTTTCTCCTTCCCTCAACTCAAAACTTCCTCAGTCTCCAGGGAGAAAATGCATGTTACAAATTGACCCCCCTGACACCCTTCAGCCCCAGAAATGGCTCTGTCCCACCTGGTCTCTCAGAATTACTTGTGAAGCAAGATTTTACCTTTCAGTAAACAACATTCTTCTTCTTCCAGGAATTCCCCGTGGTCCTAATTTGCTAAGTCAGAAGCCAAAGCCCCCTCAGTAACAGAGGGTTATATCTATTTCTTCAGTGGTTTATAGTTTCCAAGGCACTTCCACATACATTGTCTCATTGGATAATGATGAATATTTAGCTCTATTGAAAGCATATGTTAGACTGGGAAAGGGACTGTGGCAGATGTGACATTTATGGGATTTCACACAGGGCAGAGATTAGCATGAGGAAGCCAAGGCTGTTCAAGTGGGTAAGACTCATAGTCCATAATCAGAGACAGGGTGTCATCTGTATTTACATGCAGGCATAACTGGAAATGCTGATCATGAAACATTCAACAACATTATTCCTCTCTTTCTCCCTCTTTTTTTAATGTTGGCATGCATTTTTAACTCCAGCGATATCCAAAATAATTTTTGCGAATTTAAAAGATAGAAAGCATTTTGACCCAAACTGTGCATTAGTTAATAAAAAGAAGAGAAAAAAGCACATCAGGCATACAAATGCAAAATTATTCTTTCAGTCAGAGTGTTTCTATTCAGTTTGAAATTAAAGTGTTTAATGGAGGGAGGGTAGATGGAAGCCGTTTTTGTGATTAGATGTGTATTATGATATTTATACCTTGCAAAGACATACAGATTTTCACCTATGACACTAAATTTTCTCTATTATTTTTTTCATATTGAACTACTATATCACCATGCTAATGCTTTTTATGGAGAAAATAGCCATTGTATTTTTTTTCAAAGCCATACAGACTAAACCTAAAAGATTTTATTTTTCAGAAACAAAATGGTAAATACGTCTCCCTAGATTTTAACGTTATATACCCTTTACAGTTTTGGTATGTGAATATGTGTATTCTATCAAATAAAAATGTTCAAGGACATTTTTTGAGAAAATCTGATTCTGAATATTGTTTAAATCTTATTTTTGGATACATATTTTGGTATAATAAATCATATTCAGAAAATGGGTACAACTCCTAAATGGATTAAGTCAATTGACTATTGAAACGTGAATATACTTGGGGCACCTGGGTGGCTCAGTCGGTTAAGTGGCGGACTCCTGATTTTGACTTAGGTCATGATCTTACAGTTCCTGAGATCAAGCTCTACATCAGGCTGCACACTGACAGTGTGCAGAGACTGCTTCTAATTCTCTCGCGCGTGCACTCTCACTCTGTCCCTACTCTGCTCACACTTGCCATCAAATAAGTAAACTTTAAAAAATTGAAAATACTTGTTTCATCACAATGCAGATCAAATTTGTACATTGCTGGCGCCCCAAAAACTTCCTTTATGCTCCATCCCAGTCATCATAACCCCTAAAGAAAACTCTATGACATCTGAACATAAATTAATTGTGCCAACTTAAAAATTTATACCAATGTAGTCAAACAATATGTATAGATTTGAATAGTTTCCCAAATGTTATATTTGTGCTATTCATCAATGCTGTCACACATGGAATATAGAAGTGGCTTCATTATCACTTTGCTATGGGATGTTTCTAGCTCAGGCTACTATGAACAATCTCATATGTATTGATTCTGTATATATTTGATTATATTTTTGTTGGATATAACCTTTTTGTTTCAATTTTAACCATTCCAATAGGTATATAATGCGCCTGTGCATAATTTTAATTTTAATTTCTCTACTGGCTAATGATGTTATATATCCTCTTGGGTAAGGTGCCTGAGAAAGCCTTTTGTCTTATACATTAAATTGACTTTTTCTAATTCAATTAACAGAGTAAACTGATGGAAAAAAATCATAAATTGATCGCTAGGTAGGTAGATATAGGATAGATCGATAGATAGGTAGAAATAGATAATGATATAACACTACTTATTCCTGGTAATATTCTTTATTCTGCAATCTATTTTCGCTGATACTAAAATAACCACTTTAGCTTTCTTTTAATTAATACTGGCAGAGAATCTCTTTTTCTATCCTTTCACTTTTTACCTGTTTGTGTCTTTATATTTAAGGGGACTTTTTAATTTTTTTGTAGGCAGCATATACTTAGGTCTTGCTTTTTTTCTTTTGAATCAACTCTGGCAATCTCAACTTTTAAAATGGATTCCTAAACCATTTACATTTAAAGTGATTATTAATACAGTTGAGTTTAAATCTACTATCTTCCTCTTTCTTTTCTATTTTTCAGACTTGTTTCTTTTTTAATTTGGGGTCAGTGACTCATTTTATCACTGATTCTCCTTTTGTTTTTTTCATTTTGAATAGATTCATTTGCTATGTCTTCCATTCTGTTCATCTTTTGCAATATATAATATGCTGATAAGCACACTCAATATATTTTCCATTTCAAGTATTATAAGCCTAATGTCTAAAGATTGATTTGGTTCTATATTTTTATGTCTTCAGTTAACATGTCCAATTGTTCCTCTAGTTTCTTAAGCATAAAGAATACCGTTTTAGTAATTTTGTTTTTATTGCATTAGACAACTAATTGTGTCACTTGTGTCAGATCTTGGCCAATTTGAATTCATTGTATTCTTTACTATGTGTCATGTATTCTTGGATGTGACAAAGCTACTTAGAACAGTCTGATATTCTGAGTTGTCCTTTCAACTTTTTTTTTTTTTTAAGTGAGGCCAGTCAGTGTTTACTCTAGAGTTAGTTTTCATTTACTGCTGGGACATGACCCTTTTCTGTACTCCATCTGATGTCCTATAATTTATGAGTTTTTTCACTCCGACTGATCGGAAAAGTCTTTACTTCTGGTACCATGAAATTTCTGGGCATTCTCCCCTCTGAATATTTTAAATGGTTCTCCGCTAGCTGGCATGAGTTTCCTTATATCTGTGTGCTCCCAGTACTCAATGGAACACAAGAGGGAACTCTGCGGATCTGTGGAGTCTACCTCCGGGCAGCTATCTGCTCTCTGATACTCTGCCCTTTGTTCCCAGCCCTGTCTCCTTAACTCTTAGCCTGACAGGCTTTTCCTAAATTCTTCCTCCTTTCACCATGACTTGGAAACTTTCTATAGACAGTAAGTTTGGGCAACTGTAGGTGTGGTCTTATTTTCCAGATCTTTGGGAAAACGAGCCTTCACTGCCTCATTTTGGCTAAAAGTAAAAGTCTCTCTCTTTTTTTTTTTTCAGTAGCTGTGGATGAATGCTGGACATTGGGTTACAGAACAGCTCCATTTGTAAAAATAAGGTTTATATACAGAAAAGGTTACATCTCTTTTGTCAGACTGCTTGTGTGGAGGACCGGTCAATCTGTTGGTCTGTGTTTGGGCTTTGTTTTGCATTAGTTAGGGTCAGCGCACTCGAGTTTTCAAATGGAAGGTGGAGTCATGAACCCCCCTTTGGTAGGCTGTAGGTTCTGAGAATCTGAATGGTTTATCACAGCCACTGCTAGCTCCTCAGTGCCCACTGACGAGGATCAACAGAGCGAGAGAAGAGAAAGAAACCCTAGAGGACTCCAGGCTCTCACACTACTGAGGCAGAGGGTTCCTGTAATGGGAAAGTGGCTTGAGACCGGAAACACAAACCCGCTAAAGCAGAGATGTGAGGGCAGAAATAGGAGGGCAGAGCTTCTGCAAGAAACCCCCACCTCAGATTCTGTAGGCCTGGCATGAATTACCTTTCCTGCTTCTGTTCTTTCCTGAAAGTACTTGGTGAAAAGATTTGTCAGATGAGGGCAGATGGTCTTTTCTGTCTGTGGCTCTTAGGGATTCTAAGTTGCCATGTCAGTTCACCCTTGAACTTTAAAAATTCATTACAAGTTAAGGAGTTTTTTTTAACTCACATCTATAGTGATGTTTTTTTTTTCCTTTTCCCCTGCTCGACTAAGGGTGACTGCAGCCAGGAGTTTCTTCTCTCCTGGCACGGGCTCAGCACTCTCTCCATGTTAATCAGACTTCTTCACATTCTTAGCTCTCTGTTGGGATTTACAAATATGATCTTGTAAGTTATCCAGAACACTGGACTTGCTAAGATAGGAGCAACTTCTCCTGCAGTTTTCTGTATCCTGAGAGGAAGTGTAAGTTTCCGCCTGGTAATCTTTGATCAAATGTCGCAATGTATATATAAAAGCACAGAGCATGAACGGTGCTAACTTCCTTCAGAGATGATTGAGCTTTTGTTTGTCTGGGAAATTATCTGTCTTGATCCAATTAATAGGTAAATTAACTCCAGGTAGAGTTTTAGGCTGTTCCACGTCCTGTATGCCTTCACTCCTAGAATTGGGCTTTTTAGGATTGAAACTCAAAGCCTCAGGTGTTTACCAGGGCTTGTGGTCCCGAGCAGATCCTAGAGTTTGGTTTCCTTCCTTACATTGTGAAGCTGCCAACACTCTCCTAGGCTTTTTAACCTCTAAACCTCAACCTTCTACCAAAATTTTCACTTCTGGGACGCCTGGATGGCTCAGTTGGTTAAGCATCCAACTGCGGCTCAGGTCATGATCTCACCGTTCCCAAGTTGGAGCCCTGCATGGGGCTCTGGCTGACAACTCAGAGCCTGGAACCTGTTTCAGGTTTCGTCTCCCTCTCTGTCTCTGCCCCTCCCCCACTCATGCTCTATTTCTCAAAAATAATCCTTAAATAAATTTTTTTTCTTATTCCTTGAATTTACAAGTTGGCAAATATGATCAAACTGAACGAAATAACAGGTTGGCTTTTTGTGATTTTTTTTGAGGGATCTTTATTCTTCAAGGCAGAGAAGACTTCGGAATCCTCCATTCCTATTTGGGGGGTGTTTTCCCAACCTTAGAAGACCACTGCAAGCTCTGAGGTACAACTTCCATTTCTGTGCCTCACTCTGAGAATCAGGAAATGCACTGAGATTGAAAGAAAGAAAGAAAGAAAGAAAGAAAGAAAGAAAGAAAGAAAGAAAGAAAGAAAGAAGGAAGGAAGGAAGGAAGGAAGGAAGGAAGGAAGGAAGGAAGGAAGGAAGGAAGGAAGGAAGGAAGGAAAAAGAAAGAAAGAAAGAAAGAAAGAAAGAAAGAAAGAAAGAAAGAAAGAAAGAAAGAAAGAAAGAAAGAAAGAAAGAAAGAACGAACATATAAAAATAGTGGCGAGGATGCCTGGCTGGCTCAGTTAAGCGTCTGGCTTCAGCTCAAGTCATATCTCATGGTTCATGGGTTCAAGCCCCATGTTGGGCTCTGGGCTGACAGCTCAGAGCCTGGAGCCTGCTTAGGATTCTGCGTCTCCCCTCTCTCCATTCCTCCTCCACCTGTGCTCTGTCTCTGTCTCCCAAAAATAAATAAACATAAAAAAAATAGTGGCAAATACTGGGTTCAACTCAATGCACTCTCCCTTTCTCCTGTATCTTGGTTTGCTTTCTGATGCCTTAACAACTGTTCGATGGTCACTCCAAGTGAGAGATTTAGTATGATAACAGATGCTCCATCACAACCTGAAGATTTCAATGATAACTTATTATTCAAAATTGTTTTTACATTTGATAACTTAAAGTTCCTGCATCATGAAAAGTGATGTGAGAGCCAAAATAATCTATACAAATTTCAGTTTATTTTAAATCATTTCATAAGAATTTCACTAACATGAAAAGTTATAGTGCACATGTCTATTAATAAAGACATAGTATGTCATTAATGCTGTAAGTCAGAATACCTAAGTTTGACATTGTCTGATTCCAGTGATTTGCCCAAGTTCATACTAGCTAATGGAAACTGCTAATTCACAACTCTAAGTATCTGTTCAATCCAAACTTTACTGCAGTTTTATTTTAAAAATTAAAAAAATAAAAATTTAATTTTTCCTGACCTTAATAAATAGAATATTTATTCAAACATTGGGCTAAGCTGTAGCTATTTCCAATTCTTCCTTCCCCTCACCTACCGTAATAATTCATGTTTTCAGTCCTATGAGTAGTGCCTACTCACTGCAACATTTCTCAAATATATTCTCTTCTCCTTCCTCCCCACTGCCAGAGATTATGATTATTATCTCTCTTAATTTAGCTCCTTGACTCGCCTCTCAGTGCATCAATCCTAAAGCTGATGTCCTATCTTTTCAAAACATATTATTACTACTTCACTCTTAAAGTTTGCTACAAGCTCAATACATAAAATGATAAAATGGAAAACAATGACTTTTTTTTTTTTTTAGGACAGTAGCCAGTTTGTGTAGGGGTTTTAAAAGTCAGACTAACTTTTTTGCTTTAAGGTCTGTCTCCAGACCCATGACCTTGTCTATTAGCTACAGTAAAGTACCCCTAGGTTATTATATTTACAAGCAAAATTATGTCTTTGTCTGAAAGGCTTTTTGAGCAAAATCCTTTCTTTTCTGAGTCCTCTGAGACCTCCTCTGTGAAGACGTTCCTTAAAAAACTATCATTATACATTCTTTCCTCTGTTCTACCATGACTCTTTCATAAGGGTCTGCCATAATGCTATGCATGGTCTGTTCATGAATGTTTATTATTCTCCAGAGATGTCTCCTGATCATTTTCCCAATTCCATCTTTCATTCACTGATTGTATCCATGCCCATGACTCTATATGCCATGTATATATAAATTAATATTAATTGTATCTCTAAATTCTCTTTCTCTTGAGCTTCAGAATTTTATGCAAATGGACTTTTTCAATTCCTCTGCTGTATGCTTTACTTACTCCATGTGTAAAATTGAACCCATTATCTACTGATCCTCATGTTATATTCTCTCTGTTCCCCAATCATATTACTGGATAACCAGTTCTTTAGCCAAGAAAAAAATTCCAATTTCTCAATTCATTTCTTTCCTTTGGTTCCTGTATCCATTAAATTGCCAAATTCTGTTGAGCCTTTATCAGAAATGTTATTTAATTCTGCTAACTTCTCTTCATCTTTACCACCATTAATCCAGTTTGAGTCATTACTGTCTTCTAAAGGGTCATCATTCTACCAATGTCACAAAGGCTATCACTTAAAGATGGATCTAATATAACTTCTTCTGCCTAAAACTTTAAAGGTCTGAAGCTAAAAATTTAGCTCCCAAATTTGATGTTTAAGACACTGAACTAACTTTCCAGTTTGACCTTGCTTTAAGTGCATCCTCTCCCCCTGAAAAACTTTATATTTACTAATACAAAAGTATTTACTAATTTACTAATACCAAAGACATTGTATGTTCACATTATTTTTTCTACCTGAGAGCATTATTTTCTACAACTGGCTAATCTTCCATTTGCAAGAGTTCGATCAATTTTAATCCTCCCTATGAAGAAATATATAATTTCCACAAAGTGGTTGCTCTATTATTCTACAAATATTATTTCAATGTCAACTTTGTACCACGTGCCATTATATGTGGGTAGAATAACAAATAAAACAAGGATTTCTATCCTTGTGAATCTTGTGTTCTAGTGGGAAAGAAAGAAAAGGGGATTGGAGGGGTGCCTGGGTGACTCAGATGGTTAACCGTCCAATTCTCCCTCAGGTCATGATCTCGCAGTCTGTGGGTTCAAGTCCCACATCGAGCTCTGTGCTGACAGCTCAGAGCCTGGAGACTGCTTCACATTCTGTGTCTCCCTCTCTCTCTCTGCCCCTCCCCCACTCACTCTATGTCTCTCAAAATAAATAAAGACATTAAAAACGTTTTTTTTTAATTTAACAAAAAGAAAAGAAGATTGGATAGGTAGGAGTTTTCAATAGGATGATGAATAAGACGGCCTCACTGAGAAGGTGATATGTAAATACAGACTTCAAGGAGCTGAAGGGGTAAAACAAAAGAACAGTTAAGAAAGAGTGGTGTAGGCAGGGAAGCAAAAAACGACAGGCAGGAGAATGTGTGCCATGCTTGAGG
Organism: Suricata suricatta; assembly: GCF_006229205.1. Classification (NCBI taxonomy): domain Eukaryota; kingdom Metazoa; phylum Chordata; class Mammalia; order Carnivora; family Herpestidae; genus Suricata; species Suricata suricatta. Next base: position 23,543,315 of record NC_043715.1, read on the forward strand.
AACAGCAAAAAAGCTGGGTTAGAGTAAGCAGAAGGAAAGAGTTAAGAGACAAGAGTCATAAAGTTAAATAGAAAGGGGCACTGGGTGGCTCAGTTGGTTAAGCATCCAACTTCAGCTCAGGTCATGATCTCACAGTCTGTGAGTTAGAGCCCCACGTCGGGTTCTGTGCTGACAGCTTGAAGCCTGGAACCTGCTTCAGATTCTGTGTCTCCCTCTCTCTCTCTGTACCTCTCCTGTTCAAGCTCTGTCTCTCTCTGTCACTCTCTCTCAAAAATAAATAAACGTTAAAAATTAAAAATAAAATAAAATAAAATAAAATTAGACAGAAAAACAATTACATATGGCCTTGTCAGAATTTTTACTTTAACCCTAAGTAAACTTGTGAGCAATGCAGGAGTTTGAGAGATAAAATGGTCTACACTACTTTATCAAAGGATAAGTTTGATTCACAAAAAACTTGATATTCAACTGTAATATTTAAAATAATATATGTAACTGTCATACTAAGTCTCACATCTCTGCCTCCATATTCTAAAGTTCTCAAAAATAAGAACCATGTTTTATTTGTCTCTGTGCCAGAGACAGAAGCTGGTACATACCCAGGACATAGCATGTGACCAAGAGTTCAGCTGTAGATTTCATTACAAAATACAGCCTGTCCAGGGGGTTTCAGGCACAGGGAAGATGCTGTTGCATAATAATTCAACTCACAAGAGAAGTCAGAGGTACTTCAATGTAGGTACTGCTAACAGCACACATTTAACATATTTTTATTTCATTCACCTTTGGATAACTTTAAATTATCATCTTCTGCTACATGCTCCTACCCTGGACCATGAAATGTATCTTTCTACTTATCACCTGACACCCCTATATGACATGAGCAAGACTGGGGATGATGAGAAAAAAGGAACTTTGAGGCCCTAATAAGACCTGTTATCATGAGACTTTATGCATCTTTAGTGCTTTATTTTTACAAAAGAATCCTAAGTGTTGTGTAAAACCATTTTTTAGTGTTTATTTATTTTTGAGAGGAGGCAGGGGCAGGGGGGGGACAGGATCTAGAGTCAGCTCTTCTTGGCAGCAGAGATCCTAACGCAGGGCTTAAATTTACAAACCATGAGATCATGACCTGAGCCTAAACCAAGAGTTGAACGCTTAACCGACTGAGCCACGCAGGTGCCCCACGGTTTTCATAATGAAAATGGAAAACTCATTAAGAATTAGGATATGAGCCCGAAGTGATTTCTTGCAGAATTTCAATGTCCTTTTTGTCTCATCACTCCACTCAGAAGGAAAGGCTCTACATTAGAGAGAATTTCTGCATCTATATTATAGAGATAGGTAACTTGACATATATGCATAGACCTAACCACACTTACACAGAACTTACATGAAAAAAAAAAAAATCCTACCACATTTAGGAAAATTGCCTTGTATTTAGAAAGAATGGGTTGTGTCAGTGGCAAGGGATGAAATTTTGGCATCTCCAAAGAACTAAAGATTGGTTTATTGGCTTATTCTCCTCAATCTAGAAATTCTGACCATGTCGGTAAGATACTTTATCAGTCTCTCCCTTTGCCTCTAATGTGCCTCTTAGAATGCTTTGGAAGATACATGGGGCTCTAAATTGCAACCCTGGCTCTTTTACCGTCTCGTCGTAGAAGTAAACGTCAGCAATTTTTCATTCTTTCTGCTTCTTCCTGTTACCTGAGTGCTCTCCCCGTCCAAGGCCGCTCTATTCTCACCTGAAGAGTAGTGCCTATCACTGCCTCAAACGGCTCTGGTGAGGGGCAATTCTGAAAGATATATAAGAACAATTCGAACCAACAGTGTAGGTATAGAAATGTAGTTAGATATACACACACATACGTGCATATACAGGATAGGCTGTTTGCATGTATGTGCAAGTGGACTTATACTTAGTTGTTAAAAACCCTATGCTCCGAGAGAAGATAAACTAAGATTGGAATTTCAACTCTATTATTTTATAGCATTAACATCAGCAAGTGACAAGCTCCCTGAAATTCAGTCTTCACTTCTGAAGGAGCACTCCTGCCATCCTTAAAAGTTATTACAAGGATATAATGGTACAATAAAATGAAAAGCAATAGTGGAGGCTAATATTACTCATTTAATAACAGTATCCTTTAAACAGTTAATGACTAATTAGGACCTATATGCTAATATCTAGTATTTCCATGTGCCAACTGCATTAACTTTAATAAATGAAAACAAAGTACAGGTCAATATATAATCAGTTTTCATAATGAAGCAGTGTAACGTGATCGCTTATGCAAATAGTCTTTTGTTTTATAGTCTTCCCTGTAAACTGAAAATCTCACAGAGTAGCAATGCATCCACATGTCAGAGGAACTTGCTTCTCCACCCTTCCTCTTGGCAGTTGACCATTCCTCCCAGTTTTCTGTGATTTACACATCTATCCATTGTGATGGGAAGCCATGCCTATAGGTGGACAGAGGTGGGCCACGCATCGATCTCTGTGACATGCCATTAGCCATCTGCTTTCACTTAATCCACTCTGACGAGCCTTGACCGGTTCAATTTTCCAACTGAAGACACTGTGTTTAATAGAATTAGAACACCCCCTGCTCTCATGCCATGTTTTATGTTTTGGCAGATTCCAAGTTGTCTCTTCTTAATTCTGTCTGTTTTAGGTCATTTTTGCTAATTCTCAGTTCCTTTTTAATCCCTATACAAAATGAAAAGCAAAACATTTTCACTAGCCTGGGTAAAATTTGTCAGTCATTCTTTCGGAAAGTTTAGAGTGCTAACTCAACCATGATGTTGAATTGTTCAGAACCCTAGTAATTTAGAATGTTTATCGTTGTTGTTGTTTGCAAGAGAATTATGAATTCATGCTTTAAAATGTGTCATTTTAGTTCTGTCAATGCAAAATAATTTCAGTTTATTTTGAAACTTTTTTTTCTCTCAATCGACATATGGTAGGGATAAGAAAGTTGTAGTGACCCAAAAATCAACTCATTTCACAGAAAAAGTCTGTAACTTTTTGTTTACTTTTTTTTTTTTTTTGCTTACTAGGATGAAGTTTCAGCCATAAAATGAAACATCTATTTGTAAATAAGACACCAATATTTCCCTGATGAGCAACTCTGTCATATCTTCAGAATAGCAAGTTTACTGGAGAAATAGAAATCTAAATTTTATCAAAAGTGATTTTGTTGAGAAATAAACACAGTATAAGTCATTGCATTGATATGCATTTAATGAATATTAGTATTTTATTTCTTTCTTCTTCCTCTTTTTCTTATCCACCTAGGTGATATGAATGCATTGTATCTTTTAATGTCGAAAATAAGCATCTCGGGGTATTTGCTTGCATCAGTCTATTCTTGAGGAACATAAGGTAGGAAAAATAATTAGAAATGTCATACACATAAAATGTTTTGATTTTTGCCTGTTTCCTTCTCATATGGCTCCAAGATATTGATAGCAATTGTTAAATTTGGTTCACCATTTTTAAGCACCTCTCATTAGTGCCTAAAAGGGTTCATCTGCAAAACTATAATGGAAATGATAACAACAACAAAACAAGAATAACCAAAACTGCTGAATGCATAGCAATAGCAAAGAAGCTTGATAACCACTCACTAAGACATTATATAGATTATGCAGCAATTTGCACATGTTTGTATATGTGAATGTGTGTGTATGTGTGAATGTGTAGGTAGGGGTGGGTATGCGTATAAATCCCAGTGTTCAATGGCTTTCCACTGAATAAATGGAAATAAAAAATGTTGACTACCAGACTGACTTTATCCTACAAATTCCCCTCTGTCTCCTTCATCTTTCATACTATATTGTTTGGGATTTATTAAACATATCCTCCTTTGATAGCAGTAATTATATTTGTCTACATTCTACCTACAGAAAACGTACCCTAAATGCCAGTGTTGGGATTCAGAATGAGGTGCCCCTAGAGGTGCCTCTTTGCAGGCAGATTATTTCAAGCTGGAACTAAACAGGCTCAAAAGACTCAGGAAGAAATTGACCTTCACCCTAACTACCTAACAGAATTTAGATAAAGGAACTGCTCCAGAAAGATAGCTATCACCATAGGTAACTACAGTATAACATGAACTATGTACGGTATGCAGGAAGGAATTTAGCAGAATCTGTTAAAATTCCTCTCTATGCTCCATTGTTTCTTTATGGACCCACAAACATGTGTTTACCAAAAATTAACTTTTTCATATTCTTGTGAGTTGCTTTTATTTTCTCTCTTAAGTCTCAGAGGCCTATGCCCTTCTCCTTAGTCCAAGATGACATAAAGACCTTTTATTTTACTGGTCTGTCTTTGGAATCTCATGTTTATGTTCAGAGAAACACTAGTTTCTCTGAAATTTTTCTTGGTTGATGTATTTATTTCCTCTTGCTGCTACAATAAGTTAACATAAACTTCCTGGCTTAGAACAACATGAATCTATTATCCTAAGGTTCTGTAGGTCAGAAATCTCACTGGGTATTGGTAGGACTCCTTTCATTCTGGAAGCTCTAAGGGAGAATAATTCCCTTGCCTTTGTCTATTTTAAAGTTGACCTGGATCTTTGCCTTGTGTTCTTTTCATCCCTATTCAAAGCCAGCAGTGTAGCATCCTCAACTATCTCTGTTTCTGACCCTCTTAAAAAAAGTCCTCTGTTGGGGTGCCAGGGTGGATCAGTCAGTTAAGCGTCTGACTTCATCCCAGGTCATGATCTCACGGTTCATGGTTCGAGCCCTGCATCAGGTTCTGTGCTGAGAGCTCAGAGCCTGGAGCCTGTTTCAGATTCTGTGTGTCCCTCCCGCTCTGCCCCTCCCTGACTTGTGCTCTGTCTCTGTCTCAAAAATAAATAAACTATATTAAAAAATCTTTTTAATGAAAAAAGTCTTCTGTAATTACATTAGGCCAACCAGAATAATCATAGATAATCTTTCCATGTCAAGATCCTTCATATAAACACATCTTCAAAGAACAAAGTCTCTTTTGCTATGCAAGGTAATATACTCACAGGATCCGGGGATGATGACCTAAGTATCTTTGGAGGGACAACATTTTGCCTACCAAAGATAGAAACCAATCTCATTTCTCTCATTATATTTCCATTAAGTGTTTAGAGCACTTTTGCATGTAAAATGTAATATAGATTTATGCACATTGTTTTCTGTTGTGGTTTCATTTCATCATATCCCTTAAAAGTTAAAGTCCCAATATTAATCTCTTCAATTCTATTTTGTGATACTTGACATATCCCTAACTCTTGGATACCTTCTGATTCCTACAACATCCAACATGAGTTCAGTTTATTAAACGGACTTTAAAAGTGTGGAGAGTGATCATATTAAACAATGAGTTAGGCAGAGCAATAGAAGCAATAAATAATACAGTTACCTTGTCAAGCGATTTTTTTTGTTACAAGGAAGAATAAGATTGGCAATAATAGAACTCCAATATGTGGCCTTTCACCAAAATTATGTCTAAAAAGTGAGTTTGGGGGGGTTGGAATATTTTCTAAATAGATGTGTTTTCTAGGACAGGATGCCATCAAATTTGAGGGGCAAATACCTATCATATCGGTTAAGAAAAAACTAGAGTCATTTAAGTCTCATCCTTAATCTTAATTGCTTGCTAAAATCATTCTTGGAATCAGAGGGTGATTACTGTGCTTCTATCTCATATGGAAAATTTTAAACTCTCAGTAGACTATATTCTAAACCACTGCCAATAATACATTTGTTTGATGCCTATTTTAGAATCAAAGGAGGAATTAGTCATAAAGATAAATAATATCCCTGGTCTCAATTTCTAGAGGAGTGAAGAGATGTATTCATTCAGCATCTATGGTTAAGGGAGATAACAGAACATGATAGATAATTTCTTCAGAATCAGAGAAAAATAGCTAAATTTTCCCACTCATGCTGGTCAGCATCGTGCCTGCCACCCAGAAGAATTTCCAAGACCTTGACAGATATTTTGAAACTCCTCGGTTCTCTGCAAAGAGAACTATATCCTCTTCTGAAGAAATAAAAACACAATATTTTCTGGTTCAAAGTCTTGTGCTATATTTTCCTCCAAGACTATTCCCCGTGACCTCTCTAAGGGACTTTCACTAATATCCTCAATTTTCAAATACAGATATTAAGCAAAAGAGGTTAAATAACATGAAAAATGCAAATTCACTAATACAAAGTAACAAATATTTGAGTGCCTAAAAAGATAACACTAAAAAAATCATTAATTTTTAAATAAACAGATTGATAAATTAGCCATCAAAAATATCTATCATATTGAAAACATGTTGTGGAGTAAGTTTTCTGAAGTTGTAAAACCTGTTATGTGGGCACCAACGTTTGCTGAGAAAGGAAATTCAATTGTAAACTAAATAAGTTCTCATGGCCAAGTTATTAGAAAAGCCAACTATAAAAAGTCTTCCAATTTATTATAAAAACTAACATTTTGAAGCTTTTAAATATATTTGATATGATGTAAATTTAGACCTCTGAAAGTCAAAGTGCCAGACTAGAACCTACAAAGATTAAAAATAAAACTGACCTCCTTCCTATTAAGTGTATTTTATACAAATTTATTTTTTTCCCTAGAATGTCTATTTTAAAACCTGCTGTCATCAGTTAACAAAATCTGGTACAGTTGACTCCCATTGCCAAAGAGTAGAATTCTGGGCAAAGAAGAACACTATTTGATGAGGAGATATGACAATATGTTTCTGAATGACAGGTGGGAGGGTTATATTTATGTGTCAGGTAAGTTGGAATGTAGCATTGGATATATGGTAAAACATTCTGAATGTTACCATGAGGTGTTTTGTGATGTCACTAACATTTAAATTGATTAACTTTGAATAAAGCTGATTGATCTTCATAATGTGATGGGCCTTATCTTATCAGTTGAAAGCATTATAATTAAACAAAGACTGACCTCCCACAAACAAGAAGAAATTCTGCCCACAGACGACCTTTGGACTTGAGTTGCAGATTCTTGATTTACCAACCTCTATTACTGTGTGAGCCAGTTCCTTAACATAATTATAAATAATATACACACACTCTTAGTTCTGTTTCTCTAGAGAAACTTAACTAATACAAAGAGACAAGGGGGTGATTTATGTCCCATAAAAAATGAAATAGAAAACAATGGATCACAAATAAATTATAGTAGACAAAGTAGTATCCACCATCAAGATTAAACCTGACTTGCATGTGTGAGACAACAAACCTCACATCGCTCAGCTACCAAAATTTGTACTTCTTGCTTCAAAACTTAACCCCCTTAGGGGTTCTTCTTAGAAGATATTATCACTTTTAGTTTTGAAGTAATGATATCAAGGCCTGCAAAGCTAAATAATATACAGTCTCAAGCAACCACAAAATTTCAGAGAAATGCACAAATTAGACCATTTTTATACGTGTGCTTTTCAGTTTACCTAGTATCTCAGACCTAATCCGATGATACCCCACATATCCACCCAAAACCATTACTGCTACCTAACCAGATATTTAGGTGTGAAGCTCCTACATCATGGACTAACAGTTACATTAAACTCAAGATGCATTACTGGTATGTTTCACAGTTGAAGGTCCCTAATGAATTTGCACATCACCACTAGTTTATGGGATATAATTCATGTGAAGTGTCATAAATATAAGTGCATGCATGGCATTGAGGTATCATTTATATGGAGTTCTAAATCATTGCACATATAGCTGAGTCAATTACTGGAAATTAACATTCAGGGGGGAGGTGATTTCATACCTACAGACATCATGCTGGGCTCTTGGAATGGAAAGAAACCTTCTCCAATGGCCCCTCTGTGGCTGTGGTTTATTACCTCAATGATTTTGTTGCTTGTTGTAACCCAATATGTATGTTAGTATACCTTAAGGAATAGGTTGTCGTCCGATTTATTAGTTGGAGTATCTTACATCTTTCAATGGTAGGGAAAATTTTATATTGACATATCCAGACTTTTTATTGAAGTTATATTAGTCCTATCTATCAGAGATATGCTAGAAAATCTATAACTTCCACCAAAATGTTGCCCATGTGAGCAATTCAGTTTATGAAGTGCAATCTTCTAAGGCAGGCTTAGGGCCTTGTGATTCATTTTTCAACCTATGTGATGTTTAATGATTTTGTCAAAATAAAAACTAATATACAGTTCTATGTTCATCATCAAATTATACCATTCAATTTATAGCTTACACTATGAAAAAAGACATCCAGATATGGAGGTATGAGGAGTAGGAAATAGCTTCAGTCTATGCAATTCTCCTTCCTTTTGACACAGATATTTGTAGTAGGTGAGAAGTTATTTGGCTTATTATTACACTGGGAGTTTTTTAGAACAGAGTAATGACATTGTTTCATTATGTCAAACATGTAGATATCTACCTGGGGTATACTGTTGGACCAAAAAAAATTATTATTAAAAAAATGAAACTATATAAAACAAGAGGGAAGAGGGCTGAAAGGTCTTTATCACAATGTTTAAACCAATCTTAAATCCTATTTTCTAAACTACTGAACAGTAATTCCCAAACACATTCATTTTTCTTAGCCATCACAGAATACCAAAAAGTATTCTTGCAAGTTTGTGTGTGTGTGTGTACGTGTGTGTGTTGTGAGCTCATGCATGCACACTTTAAAAGGCTGATTATCATTCATATTCTATTTTAATCTCCTTTCTGACATGCTATTTTCTTAAGAATTAGACATTGTTAAATAATTTCAAGGAATGAAAACTTTAAGTAATTAAAAAAGGAGAAAAATAATATAGTTTTCTGTTTGGAGGATATGATTTCCACAAATAAAATTTACACTGGTTATTTAGGTAATGGTATTCCTAAATCAGCCCTGATAACAAGTCTAGTGTATTTTTACCTTTTGAATTGATGAAAAGCAACCTTACTTTTCAAGTAGGTTAATTTTCTAAGATTCCTTTCTTTCCTCTTCCTACAGAGTGAGGGATTTAATATTTGACAATATCCTTCCAAGATCCTTTACATTAGTTTTTGGGTGTGTGTGTACCACTGAGAGACATACAGGGATTTAGATGTACTCTGTAACCCCCTACAAATATTACACCAAGTTCACTTCAAAGGCACGTGTTAAGATGCCTCATGACCATGTATGAAGACATTTTATTTTAACATTCTGAGCAAGCATGTAAAGCTTGGAATAATTCAACAACTAGCCCAGAGCCTCACAGTTAATTAGTAGGGAACTCAAACTCATACTCAGATTTGTCAGACTCAAAGGCCTATGTTCTTTATGGAATATCACACTGCTTCTAGAAGTTTCAGAATGCCAACTGTAATGGGGCAAAATTACAGACACATGTCAGATTTAGCATTTATCACCAGAAAAATCATATGTGCATGCTAGACCCTGCCATTAATCATCTTGGCTTTTTCTCATACACAGCACATGACTCCAAAAACAAGGCTCATGTGGAAATGAAATTTACATTTTCAATTATGTATCTGTTCCAGGGTGTATTAAGACACATTCATCTTTAATACCATTCTAACCAAACCTTTTTATTACTAGTAACTAGTCCGAGTTTATCAAAAGGAAGCAGGTAAGGATTAAAAATAGAATCTTAGGATTCTGTCATCAATATTATGGTTCAAGAGCAAGGAAATATTGGAGATTCTGGGAAATAAAAGCCACCACATGGAGAAATTAATAGTTCAGAGGGTTTCATAATAGAAGTGTTCTAGGAAAAAACAGGGTCATCAGTTCAAGTCATATATAAGCATACCCCCCTCCTAAATTTATCTATTTATTGTGAGAGAAAGAATGCACATACATGCATGTGGTAGTGTGGGAGCACACAGAAAGAGTGAGAGTGACAGGAGAGACAGAATTCCAAAGAGGCTGTAGGCTGTCAGTGCAGACCCCAATGTGCAGCTTGAGCTCACGGACTGCAAGATCATGACCTGAGCTGAGATCCAGAGTCAGATACTTAACCTACCAAGCCATGGAGGCACCACAGCACACCTCCTTGTTATTGTATTTTGCTTTATTGCACGTCATAGATTTTGCATTTTTCCTTCCAAAGAAAAGTTTTGTGGCAACTCTACACCAAACAAGTTTACCAGCATCACTTTTTCAACAGGATTTGCTCACTTTGTGTCTCTTAGTCATATTTTGGTAATTCTCAGAATATTTCAAACATTTTCATTATTATTATATTTGTCATGGTGGTCTGTGGTCAGTGATCTTTGATGTTACTATTACAATTGTTTTGGAGCACCAAAAACCATGCCCTTTAAAATGGTAAACTTGGCCCCTGTCAGCCCAGGTCCTCTGTCACCGCTAGACAGAAGGATGTGAGAATGTGGTCCCTGAAACAGCTGCATCCATTTTGTGACCAGGAGGGAGTGCACACACCAGGGATGACAAGGGCTACCTCAAGAAACAAGCCAAAGTACACATGGTAGAGACTCCAAAATATCACTGAATAGAGAAACAAAATAATCAAAGGTATAACAAAAGAAACTGAGAGACACCATTAAAAGAACACTTCCTGAAGCAACACACCCAGGACAGTCAATGAACCTCCTTTAACAGAGCGATATGAACAGGTGGACAGTGCACAACGAGCTATTAAAACTGACTAGAGACAGAAAGCTGGCCAAAAAACTCCTCTAAAGAAATTCCAGGAAGAAATCACAGCCACAGAACTGTTCAAAAAAAGACATAGCAACATAACTGAACAAGAATTTAGAACAACTGTCATAAAATTAATTGCTGGGATTGAAAAAACCATCAGAGAAGCTATTGATGCAAAGACTAGAAACCTTCAAAATAGCTGTGACGAGTTAAAAAAGGCTATAAATGAGGTGCAAAATAAAATGGAGGTGGCCACTGCACAGATTGAAGAGGCAGAGAGGAGAATAGGTGAATTAGAAGACACAGTTATAGCAAAAGAGGAAGCCAAGAAAAAGAGAGAAATTGGTACAGGAGCACAAAAGGAGAATTCGAGACCTGAGTGATACAATTAAACGGAACAATATCCATATCACAGGAATTCCTGAAGAAGAAGAAAGAGAAAAAGGTCTGAAGGGGTGCTTGATCCAAGTATAGCCAAGAACTTCCCAAATCTGGGGAAGAAAAAAGACACAGAAATCCAAGAGGTGCAAAGAACTCCCCTAAGATGTAACTTGAATCGACTTTCAACAGATATATCATAGTGAAACTGGCAAAATATAAAGATAAAGCTGAAAGCAGTTAGGGATGAAAAGGGCCCTAACATACAATGGGAAACCTATCAGAGTGGTTACAGACCTATCTACTGAAACTTGGCAGGCCAGAAGGGAATGGCAGGAAATCATCAATGTGATGAACAGAAAAAATATGTAGCCAAGAATCCTTTATATAGCAAGCCTGTCATTCAAAATAGAAGGAGAGATAAAGGTTTTCCCAAATAAACAAAAACTGAGAGAATTCATCATCACCAAACCAGCCCTACAAGAAGTCCTAAGAGGGATTCTCTGAGGGAGATGTAGCAAGGAATATAAAGTACCAGATACACCATTACAAACATGAACTCTACAGAGAACACAATGAATCTAAACTCACATTTTTCAATCATAACACTGAATGTAAATGGACTGAATGCTCCAATCAAATGACACAAGGTAGCAGGATGAATAAAAAAACCCAAAATCCATTTATTTGCTGTTTACAAGAGATTCATCTTAGACCTGCAGACACCTTCAGACTGAAAGTAAGGAGATGGAGAAATATCTGTCATGCTACTGGAAGTCCAAAGAAAGCTGGAGTAGTCATACTTATATCGGACAAACTGGACCTTAAAGAAAAGGCACTAACAAAAGATGAAGAAGGACATTATGTAATAACCACAGGGTCCCTCCATCAGGAAGAGCTAACAATTATAAACACCTATGTGCCAAATTCGGGAGCATCCAAATACATAAAACAATTAACCACAAACACAAACAATCTTATTGATAAGAATGTGCTAATTGCAGGGGACTTTAATACTCCACGGAAAACAATGGATAGATCAACCAGACAGAAAATCACTAAAGAAACAATCGACCTGAATGGCACATTGGAACAGATGGAATTGATAGATATATTTAGAACTTTGTATCCTGAAGCTAGGGAATTCAATTTCTTCTCAACTGCACATGGCATATTATCCAAGATCAATCACATACTGGGTCATAAAACAGTCCTCTATAAATACAAACAAGTTAAGATCATAGCATGTACACTTCAGATCACAAGAAAAAGTCTGGAAAATCTCCAAAAATGTGGAGATTAAAAACCACCCTACTAAAGACTGATTGAGCCAATTAGGCAACAAGAGAAAAAATTTAAAAATATATGGAAACAAATAAAAACAAAAATACAGCAATCTAAACTCTATGGGATGTAGCAAAGGCACGCCTAAGAGGAAAGTATATTGCAATCCAGGCCTATTTCAACAAACTAGAAAAACTACAAATTCAAAATATAAAAGAGCATCTATGGAAACTAGAAGGAGCAGCAAGAGCACCCCAAACCCAGCAAAAGCAGAGAAAGAAAAAATATCAAGGCAGAAACACACAATATACAATCCAAAATAAATGGTTGAACAGATCAATGAAACCAAGAGTTGTTTTATTTTTTTTTTTTTGAAAAAATAAAATTGATAAACCTCTAGCCAGGGTCCTCAAAAAGAAAAGAGAGAACATCCAAATAGACACAATCCTGAATGAAAATAGATTTATTACAAGTAATCCCACAGAAATGCAAGCAATCATCAGAGACTACCATGAAAAATTATATTACAACAAACTGGACAATCTAAAAGAACGGACACATTTGTAAACACACATGCACTACCAAATTCAAACAGGAAGAGATAGAACATCTCAACAGACACACAACCAGTGAAGAAATCCAATCAGTTATCAAAAATCTCCCAACGAATAAGAGCCCAGGGCCAGATGGTTTCCCAGGGGAATTCTACCACACATTTAAAGCAGAGTTAACACCCATCCTTCTCAAGCTACTCAAAAAAATAGAAATATAAGGAAAACTTCTGAATTCATTCTGTGAAGCCAGCATCACTTTGATTCCCAAACCAGACAGAGACCCAACAAAAAAAGAGAACTATTCCATTATGAATACAGATGCAAAAATACTCAACAAGATACTAGCAAATCGAATTCAACAGCATTCAAAAAGAATTCCATTATGAATACAGATGCAAAAATACTCAACAAGATACTAGCAAATCGAATTCAACAGCATTCAAAAAGAATTCTCCATCAGGATCAAGTGGGATTTATTCCTGGATTACAGGGCTGGTTCAGTATTCACCAATCCATCAATGTAATACATCACATTGACAAAAGAAAAGATAAAAACCATATGATCCTGTCAATAGATGCAGAAAAAGCATTTGACAAAATACAGCACCCCTTTTAATAAAAATCCTTGAGAAAATTGGGATAGAAGGAACTTATTTAAACATTATAAAAGCAATTTATGAAAAGCCCACAGCTAATATCATCCTCAATGGGGAGAAACTGAGAGCTTTCCCTGTGAGATCAGGAACACGACTGGGGTGTCCACTCTCACCACTGTTGTTTAACATAGTGCTGGAAATCCTAGTATCAGCAGACAACAAAAGAAAATAAAAGGCATCAGAATTGGCAAAGAAGTCAAACTGTGACTTTTCACAGAGGACATGACACTCTACGTGGCAAACCCGATCAACTCCACCAGAAGCCTTCTAGAACTGATCCATGAATTCAGCAAAGTCACAGGCTACAAAATCAATGTATAGAAATCAGTTGCATTTTTATAGGCCAATAATGAAGCAACAGAAAGAGAAATAAAGAAACTGATTCCATTCACAATCACATGAAAACCCATAAAATACCTAGAAATAAACCTAACCAAAGATGTAAAAGACCTGTACAATGAAAACTATAGAAAGCTTATGAAAGAAATTGAAGACGACACAAAGAAATGGAGAAACATTCCATGCTCATGGATTGGGAGAATAAATATTGTGAAAATGTCATTACTACCCAAAGCAATCTATACATTCAATGCAATCCCCATCAAAACTGTACCAGCATTCTTCTCAAAACTAGAACAAACTATCCTCAAATTCCTATGGAACCACAAAAGACCCTGAATAGCCAAAGTTATATTGAAGAAGAAAACCAAAACGGGAGGCATCACAATCCCAGACGTTAGCCTCTACTACAAAGCTGTCATCATCAAGACAGTATGGTATTGGCACAAAAACAGACACATAGACCAATGGAATAGAATAGAGAATCCAGAGCTGGGCCCACAAATGTATGGTCAATTAATTTTCGACAAAGC